>NC_049979.1:15724392-15833754 GCF_000003815.2 Branchiostoma floridae | reverse complement strand
CAGAACATTTTACAGGTCCAACGTTTCCAACTACTGATGTGTAACTTACCTATTTGATAGGTCCTCGCTCTTGGGAAAGGTGATTCGCCTTGACATCAACCATCCAGACGACAGCGTGCCTTACGCCGTGCCGAATGATAACCCGTTTGTCGGACAGCCCAACATCAGGCCCGAGATTTACGCTTATGGCCAGCGGAACTCCTGGCGGTGCTCCGTGGACCGGGGTGACCCCGAAACTGGGGAAGGCCGAGGGCGCATTTTCTGCGGGGATGTCGGACAGGGGAAATGGGAGGAGGTTGACATCATCACGAAGGGAGGGAACTACGGATGGCGTGCGTTCGAGGGTTTCGAATGTTTTGACAAAAATCTCTGCAAAACTCCAGAGTTGGGTAAGAATGAACTACTTATATATCTAAACAATCCAAAAATATTGTGCATGTGGTATGTGAATTTCTGCCAATTTTTTGTCAAACATTGTTGTCCCCTACACATTTCCACTGGGGCAGTATGGGAATGAAACCCGACCCCGGCACTTCAAAGTTGGTTCCACCATGCTCTGTTTTAGTACACGTCGGTGATTTCCATTTCCAAGAACCAGATTTATTTAGTTTTCAATTAAGCCTCATTTTTGCCAATTTTCAGCCAACCATATCCCACCAATACACGTCTACAGCCACAGTGTTGGAAAGTCAATTACAGGAGGGTACATGTACAGGGGCTGTCTCTTTCCAAATCTGAGGGGACAGTACATCTATGGAGACTTCTGGACTGGGTGAGATACAGATTTTCTCTGTAATGATTAGTTTACGATGCATGTCGACTCCACTCAGTACCTGTGGTGGTAAGAATAAGCACAATTGAAAAGTATATAGTGGGTCTTGAACGCGAATAAGGATTCGAAAAATACCTTTCCATAAATGACGTAGATTGTTCACTAGGGAGATGCTTACGTACAAGTAACTAAAGATCGTAATAGATTCCGATCATAGTTACCCGGGACCCGAGGGCTTGTGACATCGACAATACACTGTTTGGACTGAAATATTCACTACATGTAAGTCGTTGACAGTGTTCAAAAGAAGGAAACATAAGCTCCAAGCGGATGTTAGATTTGAAGATCGTGGAGTTTTGACTGACCATTGCCTATGTCGAAGATCAAGCCAAACCGTCACGGTCCGTAGTTCCATGCTCAGAGATTAATCTCTCTCTATATATATACCTATCAACATGTTTAAAACTCTGACTCTCACATTGCCCGTGTCTTACTTGACTGTTACTACTATTGTGTACAGTTTAATCTTCTCGCTGACGGAGGATGCCAAGAAAGGCACGTGGAACAATAGAGTGGTCTGTGTTGGGGGCGATGACACGTGCAACAATGGCGTACGGGGGCTATACGTACCGAACATCTTGTCTTTTGGAGAGGATGAGGCGGGTAAGGATGGGCATAAAGCTTCTAAAGAAAGCATGATATTGTGGTTATCCTATTTCTGATTGTCTGAACAAATACCACGTAAAGGACGGACGTTTAGCAAATACATGTACAGTGTATAATATTTTAAACAAGATTATGTTGAACGTTTTCCATAGCGATGGTGAATGATGATTGTATGAATAAATGTTTATTGTGGGTTTGATGACAATTCTGTAAAAAAAACCTGACAGGAATATCCTTCGTCTGTAATATTATTATTTTTATTCAAAATGAGTTGATCTTACAACGTAGTACCCACCGAGCTATCTTGACTATTTCTATCCCCTTCCTACGCAGGTGAACTGTACATGCTGGCTACCGACTATGCCAGCACCAGCCATGAGGGAGGAGTGGTGTACAGGCTGGTAGACCCTTCAAGGTAATGTTTGCCATCTTCCTGTGCAATTTCTTGTCTACACCGCTGTGTCGTATTATAAGAAACGCACAAATGGAACTATTGAAAAGTGCTACTCTGTAAAGAGACACTTACCTTTATAGACTTGGCTATGCAACCATATCTATGTATGTCACACACAAAGTTGCTGTCATAGCCAACCTTACTGCATAGAAAGTCCTGAATGCAGTTCAATTCATGTGCAATCTAAAGTGACACAAAATGGACAAATTTTCATCAGTAATATTAAGTTGATACATGGCTTACATTTATAGTGTTGTCTTGAATGAATGACCTACTATATTGTCTTTCTTCCCAGGCGGGCGGACCCAGACAAGTGCAACAAAAAAATAACTCCTGTCGAAGTCCTCGGGTCCATAGCGTTATCCTCGGCTGGTAAGTAGAGTGTGAAAATGTGAGCAGAGTAAAGAATCCTAATCAATCAATCAATCAATCTACAATCTTTGGGATTATTATGATCGCATCATCACAATGAGTTGCCGTTGAGCATAGTAATGATTGCTTTTGTGCCTTTTCAGAAACACCCAGCGTTGGCTCCATGTCTCCATCTGTAGCAGTGCTTCTCGTTGTGTGTCTCCTGGCCTTTATGAAGATTTCTCATCTCCTGCTGAAAAGGTCCGCCTTCTCCAGAGTCAAAAAAGTTGAAATGACAAAACTGTGATAAAACTAGGGTCAAGTTGTCCAGATCACGGTAAGTTCAGTTACAGGAATTTACACAGAAACCACTTGTTATTACGACATAAATCTAACTCTTTAGCTGCATGGGATGACAAAAGTACGGGATACGATATCTGAGAGATAACATTATAGACCTGGGTTTCCAGGACTGCATTACTCTATAACAAGGAAATAAGAGGAAAATACCGAGTGATAAAAAGGTAGCCACCATGTCTTGAGATGGTGGCATTGTCATGGTGTTTTGTACTATTTATATACTATGATAATCAATACAAGAGGTGGGACATATTAGCACTCGTAAGGATGTTGAAAAGACGATATTTTTCTATTGATGTGAATTCATCTTCTCACTGTTGAGCTAGTCTGGTAGTGTCATTCATCAGCGTTAGTTTTTATCCGGGTGTTCTATATTTTCAACAACTTTGTCACTTTTGTTGCAGATAAGACACTTTGTGGAATGCACAAGACGGACCTTGGCACTATCAGACGTGGGCATGCTTCTTGTCGGTGATAAAGATGAACAATTACTGGGCAGTATTTGTATAGAAATGTGTTTTGCATATTATCTCTCCGTTGCTGGGTCAAATAGTCCATGACTCAGTTGAAACTGATGATGGTAAAAAGACAATACGATTGTGAAGAATCCATATGATTTTCACATTTCATGAATAGAAGTAGTCCATTGTGTTCTGCAGCTGTAGTGCATGGTCTGGACACACGTATCTGCAATGAATAGTTCGGGAAATTACATGAGTGTGTTTCGTTTTTAAATTGTTATAATTTCTCATTTTCGTGATATCAAAGATGCTTTTGCCGGTTGGGACAAACAGGAAAATGGGTTGAGTTGACATTTTCAATAATGTGCTTATCAGAAATGTTCTTTCCTATTGGAAAAATGTTAATGAAAGTCTAATCTATCAAACTATCATTTTCGGTGACTTTGGTAACAGACGTACCGGCAGCAAACTATTAATGCACACCAATATTGTGATATTCAGCTATATATGCATTTAAGCATTGTAGAAACAATAATTATAACGGGTGTTAGAAGTAAGTGAAATAACATAAAGCACAGATGATATGTTGCCCCTTCAGCGAATTGTAGTGCAATGGTTAGAATCCTGATTGATACTGAATTGAAATAAAATCTTCTATAGCCTATATTTGTGTCCACCGTCCATTGAAGAAAACGTTATGACAATTGCAATACACTAAGTATAAGTCAGTGTAAGATTACAGTTGTGCTTTCAGTCAGCCATATTTGTAGCATTTGTACACATTCAAGCATCACTACAATGCAAGTCATAACTGTATGGTAAACTAGTGTTCAGCAATATTTCAGTGTAAAAACTATGAAACTAACTATGTAAAGCAACGCCACACGGCATCATCTATACTACACGGCCCTGCACAGAAAGAAGAGAGTCACTCTCGTCTAGAGAAGTTTAAAGATAACCCAGACCACACCGGAAAGTGAGTCACGAACCGTCCAGACATTGCACTATGAGGCGAATGTCAGGACACAATTTCACACGTTGGAGCACATCCATAGGGATGACGTTCCATTTCAAGGGAATATTTTGAATGTTACTTGATACAGATAATAGCTAGGCTACATATACTGGCCTTTAATTTGTCCATGTGAGCGGCTGCACGTTTGTTGTCCCTCATGATTTTAATTTCTTTCCATCCACCACGTTTGATCGTTTCATCTGTAACTTAGTTGTAAAGTATGCTCCATTTTCTGTACATGGGAAATGAGCTCGTTTTTCGCGGGGAATGCCCACGTGGCACGGGTACGCAATAACTCCTTGGTCGCTCATTGGCTTATATAAAAGGTTCAAAGGTCAAGAGTTTATCGTACACCATCAGCCCAGCATACCCGTGCGTACGGGTGGTGTTGACAAGATCCGGCTCCAACTGAACTGTATCGGTTACGAAAGGTGCCGTTTTTGTATAACGACCTTGGAAGGTAAAAAGAAGAGGTTGCTCTCACGTCACACACCAGGCGGTACCTGGTCACCGAGCTGTGTTTGTCAGGCGAGGCTTTCGGCGTTGGTGTGTGGATAATTTGCTGCGTGTAAATTATGCTCTGAGCTCAGCCACTTTACCGGGCCGACAAGTTTGGATCGGATCTCACCAGCACGGCAGTTTGATCACAACAAGCTCTACCTTATTACTCTCGATCGGACTCAGTCATGGGTGATAACTTCGATACGTGAGTAGGGCCACGGCAGACCGGAGTTATCGAACCGGTTGGATCGTCCCAGATGAAGAAGAAGATGCAATGAACTAGCCGCCGTGCCCGCTGTGGCGCGGACCCGTCTCGAGCAAGCTGTACATCTGATAAAAGCTCCTTGATCTGAAGCAAGTGGGTGAACCTCACCTTACCCGGACTACTGTCAACAACTTTGGCAACACAAGGAAAATATATCAAAAGCTAGACATGACCCTGTGTCAGACCCTGCCGTGCTCCCCTGCTGTGGCGCTGTCGGTTGTTTGTGTACTGCTGGGGACCGTGCTGGGACACCCGCAGTGCCTGGACTTCATGCCGCCGTTCGAGCCCGCCGAGCCGCTGGTTTTCTGCCGGGAGTACGGCGACTTCGGGTGCTGCACCCGCAGACAGGTAAATAATGTGCTGCACACAGGTCTCTGGCACGGCGGGACGTACCCGTGTTCCCATTCTTGCACATGTAACGCTAAACTGGGTGCACCAAGGAATGCACTTCATGATCTGTGGAGCATTATGATTATGTTTTTTTTCTTAATATCCGAGAACCAATAAATCAAATTCAGGTGGCCTTATGTGGAAACAAGATAACTTTATAGCCTTTCGCACTCATCACTCAAAATAATTTTATGCTGGTCTTCATTTGCGACACATGACGTTTCAATACATAATTTTATCAGTGGTGGGGATATAACTTTACTTGTAAATTCCGTGTCAGTACAAGCACAAGTAGCCTATTATTATGATGAGTAAAATTTCAAACTGTAAGCAGAAGCCTGCTTTTGTACAATGATGAATCCTATCATGTACTATGCCTAAGCGAGGACGTTATATATTAAGCCTTCTTATATAATGTACTTGGCCTAAGTTAGTCTCACTGGTCTAGTCTTAAAATTGATAAAGGGTTTGTATTTTGTAAGGGCTTGTAAGTTGTATCATCTAAGATTCTAACCAGGACAGTCCTATCAAAGGGCTTGGTGTATTATCTTGGACAAGCCAGATAACCTACATGGTGTTTACATAATGAACACTCAAACAGCTTTTATTAAGTAACTTTTGATGTTTTGAGATGATTCCCCAGCTTGCTAGTACAGATTTAGATTAGCTCCAATGGCCATCATGATTTTAATTGACTTTCCCCAAAACTTGCCAGGCCTTGTTTGACAACCGACACACGTCTAACCGTGAAAGTAAACTTGGTCAGGTCAAGTGTTGAAGGCAAGTTGTTGCGGTGGATAATTTCCGAACTGTGGTTGTGTCAAGATAATCAGTGGTCTGGAAGCAAGCAATCCCTCTTCTAGATCACAGTTTTGGGGTTCATATCCCCTGGTGAGGGTCTGCAATGCTTAACATTAAATTTAGGAGAAGAGGTAAATTGAAGACCAACAGTGCTTATTGCAATTTGGAAGCTTCCCAATGCAGTCTGCAGGACTTAATCACCTTCATGGCGGAACTTTTGTGTCAAAACTGCTGATTTATAAGGTGTGGAGAAGCAGTGACAATAACGTTGTCTAGAACCCAGTGTATTCAGGACTATTATCTCTGAGGCCGAGGGTTATCTCACTTGTCTGATGTTGCCTCCGCAAGTCTACTCTTCACTAGGAATGTCTCAATGACGAGTTCAGGATAACATAATGTGTTACATAGAATTAAAATGTCCAATAACGCTTCACTGCCCCCCCGGAAAATATGTTGGGGGGGCGTCGCCCCCCAAAAAAATCAAGCTGAAACCTTGTGTATTTTTTTGATGATGGAAATTTCATAAAATCAAGCTAGTCTAACAGCATAGTTTACCCCTGAAAATGCAAGAAATGGCGTTTCAGAGAGTCCCGATTTCAAAATTTCGCCAGACCTCCCCTGTGACGACTGCGTCTTCGACGCAGGACAATATGTTGCGGGAGCGTTGCTCTGAAAAATCTTTTAAACCAATAGAAATTGTACTATCGTACTTAGCTTAGTTTACAAGCAGAATGTGCCACTGAAATTCAGGAAATGACGTTTCAGACGGTCAAGATTTTAAAATTTTCTCCGCACCTCCCTAGCGATGACTTACGCCTCTGGTGCTCACAACGACATGGTGAAAATTTGTGCGTGGTAGCTTAGGTCATCGCCCTCAAACATCTTTTTCTTTGACAAAAATGGCATAAGATTTAGCATAGTCTGCGCAAGCAAAACTAAGTTGTCCCTCAAAATACAGAAAATGTCGTTTCAGAGGGTGCAGATTTCGAAATTTCCAAAGACCAACCTTGCAACAGCTCGCACCTTTGGCACTCGAAATCGTGAAAATATTTTGTGGGTATTGCCTCGCTAAAACCATGTGTCTTTCTAACAGAATTGCCATCAAACTTAGCTTAGTCTGGCAGCAAAATTTGTCCGTCAAAACGCATGAAATGCCGTTCTAGAGGGTCTAGATTTCAAATTTTCCCGGGGGAACATGCCCCCGGACCCCCCAATGTACCTTTGGCGCTACGTAAGCGTTTGCCGCAAAATTCTGTCAGTAAAGGTCCCCCCCCTCCCAGACGAAATTTCCTGCTGCCGCCTCTGAATATATTGACAGTGCTTTGCTGGCTACGATTTATGGTGAATTGAAATAGCTCGTCAAAGGGCATGCAGACCTTCCTAGGTTCCTATCAGAAGTATGATCCACCGTACAGGAAAGAGGCCTCAGCTGTGAAATGCCCTCTGTCCCACAAACAAGCCCTAAGGAAGGTGTCTGGCCCACAAACAGCCTTACTTCTGAGTCACCTGGCAACAAATCTGGTCTACCATGTTCAGACCCCAGCATCTTGAGAGCACATTTTAGAAGCCATTGTACAAAAGAAGGGCCATGATCCTACCATTTCTATCACTGGAGTGCAATCTGTACTTGCAAATGTCAAGTTCAGAACCTGCATGTTGTGACTGGCATGTGGGAAGGATGTGATTCAGACTACTGTTCATCTGGAATCATCCCTGTTAACTGACCCTTGGTCTTTGTTCTGTGTGTAAAATCATCAATTGGGTTCTTTTTTAAATTAGTTTGGTTGGAGTTTACAGTCAGTGCTTATAAATATAATTTGAAGCAAAATGTCTCCACTGTAATAAATGTATCCACTACTTAATAGAGACTTTTTGTAGAGGAAATAAAAATATGTGACAAGGTGGCAACATGTCAACAAAGGTGATGGCTAGACATGCAAATCCTCTAGACAGCTATCCATAGCCCGTAATCTGTAGTCGATACTCAGGAAAAGAAAAGGAGAAGACAGGCAAGGACTGTACCATACCACACTGAGTTGAGAGAAAAGAGAATGCATGAACCTGAAGTCTCCCAAGGAATTTTGCCACATGGCCACAACCCCCCTGCTCTTACCAACAAATGTGGTGGGATGTTTAATGTGCTGGAGTTTAAAGCCCCCACACATAGGATGAGAGGGGGCCCCAAAGCCCTTTTCCGTAGAGCGTAATCGGCGGTTTTAATTCTACGTACTCCGTAGCGGGACCGCTCGAATTCAACGTAGAGCGTAATCGGTGCATTTTGCGTCGAGCGACATTGGCCCCTTTAATTTAACGTATTACGTAGAAGCTAACCGGATTTTACCGTAAAACGTAATTCATATTAATTTTTCGTCAAGCGTAATCAAAGTTTCATTAAACTTAACTAGTCTACCGGCAAATTTTACCCGCGAAAATGCTGGAAATTGCGTTTCAAAGGGTCCAGATTTCAAAATTTCGCCGGACATTCCTTGCTATGGCTCAACACTTCGGCACTGGACATGGTGAAAATATGTTGCGGGAGCGTCGTCCCCCAACTAGTAGAAATCTTTTTACCGACCTTACCTTAGTTAACAAGCAAAATGTGCCCCTTAAATGCAGGAAATGGCATTTCAGAGGGTCGAGATTTCAATTTTTCTCCGGGCGCCGGGCGGCCCTTGCCAAGGCTTGCGACGGCTTGGGCCTAGCCTCCGGCGCTCACGACTCTCCGGCGCTCGTCGCCCTCAAAGACGTTTCTCTGACAGAAATATCATTACATTGAGCATATGGTCTGCCAGCAAAATTTGTCCCTCAAAATGCAGGAAATGGTGTTTCAGAGGGTAAAAATTTCCAAATTTTCCCGTACCTACCTTGCGACAGTTCGACTGTTCGTGCTTTCGGCACTCGAAATCTGAAAATGATGTTTGGGGGCGTTGCCCAGCTTAAAGCTAAAACCATGTGAATTTCTAATTGGATGCTATTTAACTTCGCTTAGTCTGTGAGCAAAATTTGCCCTTCAAAATGCTTAAAATGGCGTTTCAGAGGGTCAAGATTTCACAATATTCCCGGGGGAGCATGCCCCCGGACGCCCTAGGATTGTCGCGCCTCCGCTTTCGGTGCTACAAGTGCTGAAAATTACGTCACATAAGAAACTTGCTGTCGCCGCCTTTGGCCAGCAAGACGTCTTTAGAAGTTAAGTTTTAATCTTATTGATGGAATTATCAGTTTTGTTTAGATCTCATCTGCACATGTTCTGCCGTCGGCGGAGTTCAGCCAAAAGACAATAAATATTTGCATAATGCATTATGAAATTTCGTAATTTAGCGTAGAGCGTAATGAAGCGTCCATAATTTAGCGTATTACGTAGCCGGCCCTCCCGAATTTAGCGTAGAGCGTTGTCGGTACCCCCCCTTGGGGGCCCTCATGAGAGCCTTTCAGGAAGGAGTTTGGGGCATAACTCTCTTGGCAAGCTTAATCCGATTTACGGGGCATGTTGCTAGGGTGCCCTAGAGAGGCCTGGTAGTGGTACCCGCTGCGGTAGCTTACCAAAGATCACTTGAATAGCAGGAAAGTGGCAAAAACTGTTTGTGTGGGGAACAGGGCTCTAGCCAGCGTCCGTTTTTCTGTCAATTGACGGAAAATTTGCTGCGTCTGACGGAAAAATTTTAAAACCAATCCGTCAACCTTGACGGACAAAAATCCATGGTGGAAGCTACAGGCGGCTTGGGGACGCCGTCCACGGCTGTAAAAGCCACAAACTGTTTGTTTTGCTATTGTTATGATTGTTGGCAATATGTGTCGGCGCCCTTTCGCATACGATAATCTCATTAAAACCCGTTTTTCAAGGTCTCAGTTCAGTCCTTCTGATTGATTTTCGCGACGATTGTAATTGGCTGACGGAAAAAAATTTCGAGCTGGCTAAAGCCCTGGTGGGGAAAATGAGCTTTGCCACTACTCTCTGGAAGCAAGCAGCCTTTCAGATATTGAATTCTGAAGAGACCAAGTGACATTAGCTTTGCCATGTACAATGTACCTAGTAGGCATCCTTCCATCTTTCCAGATGATGGTAGCACTCTCTCCTTGAAGTTAGGGCGGTTGACAGCGTCGACTGTGGGACTGTAACCCAATCCTCGCATGACAGTACCAACATGTACCAACCCTGTAGTATATATATATAGAGAGAGTAGTGATATGGATCTCTATCATGTTTCAGTAAACGTTGAAATCCCTGTCATGCTTGCCAGCAGAGGAGACGGCTTACGTGATTAGAACAGTTTGTAAGATGTAGCAGTGTTAGGTGTACCTTGGCTCACAGCCCACACTCCTGTTAGTGTTAGGGAAACTAGGCTTACGTGACAGGATGTGTAATGATGTCATGTGTCTGTTATCCCCACCTGTGCTTATGTAAACCATGAACAGCCTGAAGACAGTTTCTATCTCTGAGTTCACATCAGGCTTCCTTTGGAACCATGTGTGTCTAAGCAGTGGCTTTAGATGTCATGACTTACCCAGTAGGAGTTGCATTGCTTGGAAGGAAACAAGGTGAAAGGGGCCGGGCATACATTTAAGATGAAAAGAAAGAGAATTGGGCTATGGTTGAATAAATTTTTCATTTTTTTATTTTATTTACTTACTAGTAGTATTAGGTACACTCAAGTGGGTACACTACTAGTAGGTAGAGCAATTTTTCCTTCCCGCTTCCCATGCTAAGCCAATTCTACCTGTGATGTTTCTCACTAATTTATGGTAAGAGGGGCAAAGCATAATGAATCTCTCTAATTCCTGTACCTTGGCTTACCCGAGACCTTCAATAAGCACTTCCTGGAAGTCATTTCTTTCTGTCCAATATTCATAGATTAGATGTGGCAGAAATGTAATAATGAACCCTCCTCTGTAGGATTATGAGCTGCAGCGACAGTTTGATGACATCATGAGGAGAATGCCGTACCACCTGCAGACATCCTGTCATCATCACGTCATGAACATCCTGTGCCAGGAGTGCTCACCTTACGCATCCCATTTGTACGACCTGGAA
Source organism: Branchiostoma floridae (assembly GCF_000003815.2). NCBI lineage: Eukaryota > Metazoa > Chordata > Leptocardii > Amphioxiformes > Branchiostomatidae > Branchiostoma > Branchiostoma floridae. The sequence goes on along the minus strand of NC_049979.1, from coordinate 15,822,689 downwards.
ACCACTCAGGTTTGTCATAGATGCTTATTTCCATTCTTTGTACTATCAACCGGCTGCTGCTGAGCAGGGGAACACATCTTATTATGACATGAATTGTCCAGCAGCACTAGTCCAGCCAGAAATAGACCAACCCATGACCTCATTTTGCTCCCTGGCTGGCTTTCCCCAGCAGACTAAAATATGCTGCTAATTTATGTTATCATATGCCAGTAAGAATTATCCAAAAACAGATTGATCACATTGCCAAGTATTACATATTGACTAAGATTGTTTTCTAAATCGTTTATTTTTTACTGCAGGTGAAAAAGCCACTTCCTGGGATGTGTCCCCAGTACTGTCCCACTGTGTTCGACAGCTGCAAAGACATCATTCCGTTTATAACGGGTGATCCAACCGTGCAACACGCCATAACACTGTCAAATTACACCCAGTTCTGCGAGGTGACCTCCATCACAGACATGGACTACTGCTACCCCAACCTCCTTGCCAATGAGCAGCTATCGGGGGACATTCAGGAGGCGGTACAAGGCACTGGTGGGGAGGGGTGCTTGTGTTTCCAAGAGATCGCAAATGGCTTAAAGAACCCCACGGTCCTTGTACATGCAGGTGACGGTACTCATCGCCTTTTCATTGGCGAGCAGCTGGGAAAGGTGTACGTGTATCTTCCTGACGGTAGCAGGGTGGATACGCCGTTTCTGGACCTGACCAGAACTGTTCTTACAACTAGTAGACGTGGAGATGAGCGGGGTTTTCTTGGCATGGCGTTTCATCCAAATTTTAAGGAGAACAAAAGGCTCTTTGTTTACTACTCTGTTGGGACATCAAAGAAGCAGAAGATTCGAATCAGCGAGTTCAGAGTAGCGTCTCATGATATAAACCAAGTGGACCAGGACTCAGAGAAGATTATCCTTGAGTTGGATGAGCCAGCAGCCAACCATAATGGAGGCCAGTTGCTCTTTGGGGTGGACGGATTTATGTACGCTTTTATTGGAGACGGAGGCAAAGGAGGTGACCCCTTTGGTGAAAAAGGAAATGCATTGAATATGTAAGATACACCATTCAACTTTTGTTGATAATATAGTCTTAAGGCAACCAGGTAATTGATATAAGACATGGGAGAAGGGGATATGAAAGGAAATATTACTAGATGAAAATAAGACTAAAATTAATAAAGATATTTTACTGTACATGCTCCTTAAATTTTAATGGGCTTTATTTTAAGGAGTGCTTTGCAAGTTGAATGGTTGTGGTAGCTTTCCCCATGAAGTATTTGGCACTCTTAATTGTTTGTTCTGAAAACCTTCCATTCCAACCTTGACTACTGTACATGAAGGTCACAATTCCTTCATGTTGATAAAAATTGATAACCCAGGCCCTCAAACATCGACTTTAAGGTCCTTGGTTTATACTAGTAAGGGCTTCTTACATCATCATGTCTATATATCCCTGAACTATTGTCATGTTAAAAAGTTTCAAGCCGTGAAGTTTCTACAGCTCTTTGTCAGTCTAAAATCTTGTCCATATTCCATGGCCCCCAGATACCGGATAAGTTTTGAATGGCTGTATGTCCTCATAGACCCTGTGTAATCAATCTGTGTACTCATATAGCTCACAATAAATGGATATGTTCTTACTTTTCAGGACAACTCTTCTTGGAAAAATTATTCGCATTGATGTCAACCATCCAGACGACAGCGTGCCTTACGGCGTGCCGTGGGATAATCCGTTTGTTGGCCAACGCAACATCAAACCGGAAATCTATGCTTACGGCACACGCAACATGTGGAGGTGTTCCGTGGACCGGGGCGACCCCGAAACGGGGGATGGCCGAGGGCGCATTTTCTGCGGAGATGTCGGACAGGCGAAATGGGAAGAGATCGACATTATCGAGAAGGGAGGGAACTACGGATGGCGTGCGTTTGAGGGCTTTGAATGCTTTGATGAGAAGCTCTGTGAAACAGAAGAGTTGGGTAGGTATGCGTTACTCCTGATAGATAAAATTGTTCACATGTGCCACTACCTTTGGTTACCATAGCTTCTGCTGTAGATTAGTGTTAGGAAGTGCCTGCAGTGACAGTGTAGGTAAGACTTGAATATTGTTCCCACATGTACGGGTCGCGGCCCTACATTGTGTAAGGTCTGCTGGCCTTAAGGTCCTTGTGAGCTGTTTTTTGCCTTGTCATGCTTACATGACATGTTCCACCATGTTAGGAGAGTAGTAAATAAGGATCGTATGTGGGTCATGGCTCTGTCAATGATTGCACTGAACACTTTTATGCTGTCAATGTCTTGCAGATAAAAACATTTAAGAGCTTTAAAAGCCTCGTTAATGTTTTCTAATGAGTGCACAGGTAATGAAGTAAAACAGACCTTCATGCTTCTGCTGTGATGAGCAGAAACTTTTTATGCAAGATTTCATCCCACAATTTAACAGAACTTAAACATCAAAGAGATCATTAATTGATATTTAGATAAAAGACAAACAGCTAAAAAGAATGGCTTTCTCAACTGTAGGCTGATATATATCCTAATCATACTTCTGACTTTTTTTCAGGTCAGAAGGAAATGAAGTGAATAAGGAAACCAAGAACTAGTGTAGTCGAACCAACACATTACACATCCCAAACCTTTAACCTGAATGTTTTTATGTTGTCGATGTCATGCAGCTTGAAGGCATTTGGCTTTTAAAACCACTCAAAACATTTTGATGTAACATTAGATTACACATTGAACAACTCACTCCTATTTCTAATAGTAAATGTCTAAATCTAATCTAAAACATATGGACCTAGCTGGATGGAACAGCAACAAACAAGTAGTAAGTAGAACCTGGATACTATCATGGTATAAGAGTGGACATAGCCTCTGTGCCAACCTGGTTACTTGAATTCTCCATGGTATGTGCCCAATGTCATCATATAGCCTTTAGAGATATATCCTGTGCCAAATTTGTTCAGTGCATTTCCGTGGTAAACATGGTAAATTGGCAGCTTTTAACTGGTTTTTGCTCTCAAGATATCAAATCATGACAGCCCAAAGTGGGTAGCAACAAACCTCATGACCCTAATGAGTGTTGTTGTTGGCTAGAAAGGTTTGAATCTCTTAATGATGCATTAACTTTAAAAAGCACTAATGTGACTCTATTTTAGACAGTGAAAACAGAGAGGATATGTTGGGAAGTTTTTTTTTCCTGATACCTTCTTCAATGTCAAACAAGCACCATACAATTAGAGAAAGAATTTGCACTTAAATTTAAGGACTGTTTGGGGGTATCCAAAGTTTACTGTGCTCTGATGACAGAAGAGATACAGGCACAAGAACTGTACACATCAGGGCAAAATACATTGGAAGGGTAGGAATACTGTGCTACCTTTATAAAATGAAATTAGTCCACTTGTTTTTGTCTTTTATCTTGGTCCAGAATAGCTAGGCCTCTATCTCATCTATTGTGCATTGTGCTGTAATTGTCTTTGAGACAAAAACCTTCAACACTTCCCTGGTTTCTGTCACAGCCTAGGAATCTGTATTCAGGATTTTCTCGAAAGAACTATGCCAGCTATGTAACCAAACAAAGAATGTTTGTCCTTGTTTTAAGTGCTACATATACTCGCTCAATATCAGCTAAGCCGTGACATTGCCCTTCTGTGATGAGTTCAATATACAGAGACTAATGAAACTGTCTGATGTTTACACCCTTCTGATACTTAGTTTATGTAAGGAGGTGGAGAACGCTGACTGGAGTGATCCACTCTGGCAAATCCTTATCTAGTCTCCTACATTGTGACTCTACCCTGAAATTTGATGCCTTTACTCTGGTATTATGAATAGATCCCAGCAACATATAAGTAAAGTGGCGATTCATGCAGCTTGTTAATAATTAGTTAGTTGCTCTGCTTTAAATGAAATTTCTTCCTCAAGAATTTCTGCCAAAAGGCATTCAAACACATAGTTGAAGCCAATTCTTTCGATGATTTTGTTTGTAACCTTTAATTTTTTTTGACTTGACCCTTTTTTCAGCCAACCATATCCCCCCCATACACGTCTACAGCCACAGTGTTGGCAAGTCAGTTACAGGAGGGTTCATGTACAGGGGCTGCCTGTACCCTAACCTGAATGGACAGTACATCTATGGAGACTTCTGGAATGGGTAAGTAAGTCATTTTGAAAATGTTTCATCACATCCAAATCTTGGGCCAATAGATGTTGTGACTGACATCTTGACTCATATTAGTTACCAATTTTAAATTTTCCCCAAAAAAATTATATACAGACATGAAAGAACTATAGACGACCTTGCTTGTGCCTTTGCCAAATCAGCAACACTTCCTTCCTCCTCCTTGCCATCTAAAATGTATCACATAAACATGAGTAGGCATCATGAGATGACTATCAGAGGTGTTGTTGATGAAAATTCATTATTATCTATGTTACCTTAGGCCACACCAATTTAATTTCTTGGTTCTTGGATTTTTTTTGGAAAAAAAATTGCAAAAAGTCTGTGGTGAACTTATATAACACAAAAAAACAATGTAAGTAGTCAAGATTTCAGCTTTTCATGGCAGGATTTATCCAATGAATCTGTTCCTTTGATTTTATACCACTGCTCTGATCATGTGACTGCAAATAAGTGCTCTGGTTGGTTTATCAGCAGTATTTGCCCCTGGAATGTTTTTTTTTATAGGTCTGCAATAGCAAAACCTACATTATTTTCTTGGGCCAATTTTTTTTTTCCAAATCAGAAAAAAATGGGTCGGGAAATCTGAGAACCAACAAATTAAATTGGTGTGGCCTTATTTTACATTGTATATGAACCAAATGGTCACAGTTGCTATCAAACAGTTCTATTGTAAACAATATAACGTTTGATAACAGTATAAATGTTTGATGTTTCAGAAGTAGAGTACTCATTTAACACCTGCAGTGTACATGCCAGCATTTCATTCTATCTGCTTAACTAAGTTTTTTTTTTCAGGAAATTGTTCTCACTGACAGAAGACAAAGAGCAAGGAGTGTGGAACAACAGACAGATCTGTGCTGGGAGCACTGATATCTGTAACAATGAGCTCCAGGGGTCATATGTTCCAGACATCCTGTCTTTTGGGGAGGATGAGGCAGGTTAGCATGGAAAGGATTAATCTTGGAAGTATGTGTGTTGTAAAGTGGCCTACTATGGGAACAAGAACTGTTACTTACCACAAAGATATATGCAAGTTTGACATGCATTCAATCTGTTGCTAATTACACTTCACATATCAAGCCTTATTGGGATGTAATACATGTATTAGGATTCACTTAAGTGAAATCTTGCATGTTATAAAGCTTCAGAGCTTGTACTTTCCTTTACTACTAACAGTACATTTGGAGTGGATATTTTTTAGGCTTCCACAGATTTTACTCTATGTTGTTACCCTTTCTTCACAGGGGAACTGTACATGCTATCCACTGACTATGCCAGCACCAGCCATACTGGTGGGATTGTGTACAGGATCGTGGACCCTGCCAGGTAAAAGTCACTGCTCATTATATCCAAAGGGCCCTATCTAGTTGTTTCATTACCTTTTTTTGTGTGATATTCTATACTGTAGTGATATCATGTCAACAGTAAAGATAGGTATAATCTTGTAGGCACATTATGAAAAAGGCCTGACAAGACCAGTGTGTAAAGATTGTACTAGTATATTGTGCTCTGTTCTAGGCGAGGAGACCCAGAGCAGTGCAGCAGAAACATTACTCCTGTTACCGTTCTTGGGACCACAACACCTTTTGTACACTCCTCTGGTAAGTAATGTATGTCTGAGCAAGCTAGGAGGAATAGGTCCTTAGTTGACTGATATGGCCTTTACTGATAAATACTTAGGAAGATAGTCCTATGAGACAAAATTTAAAACAGGTGGCATAGCTTTCATCCATTTTGCTGAAGGGTGATCATCTTTGTCATCAATTTGTATGTGTGGATGATATGCTGTTTTATTTCGCTTAATGTGCTTTTTCATAGTTGTTTTATATGGATTTTCCAAGTGTGTGTTTGTCTGTCTGTATGTGTGTCCTCCTGTCTGTTAAACCTGAGTCATCTGTGTTGCTTACAGAGTCACCAACTGTGACTCCTCTCCCCACCATGGCCTCCGAGCCAAGAAGTAAACACCAGGGTTGTACTTCCGTCTACTTCTGCCTTAAACTAACCCTCCTTGCATGTCAAGTGCTTAACTTTCATTCCTTATTTCTAAAGTGGACCTTTCCAAGCACTGATAGAATGACAGTGTGTTTGGTTCCACTCAGATGTAAGGATGGGAAAGTTTATTTGGGATCCATTCTGTTCTGCATGCTTGAACTGCTTATGTGGATGGTGCAATGCATGTGTGATAGGTAACAGTAACTTACAGTAAGAGACATTGTAACATTGAGAAACATACTTTAAGAAGTAGTCTATTTACATGTCAATAATTTAGACTAAATCATACGTGTAGGTTACCCCGTAGCAAGTCTTTGCATTGACGCTGCTTTGGCAAAAAACTGCATTTCACTTGATTAGGGAACATCATGACATCAATCAAACTTAAGTAAATGGTTAACAGAAGAATGTAGTGGTAAAGGTAACTGTATTTCAGTAGCAACTGTAATCAACATAACAATACATAAGGTAGTTGTTGTAATCTTTTCACAACCCCATTAACTCACCATAACATCATAATTGCCATTTATTCTGACCCTGGTTTTCTGTGTGTTTCTCCACAGAAATGTCCCACAGCTGCCATCTGTCTCCTTCTCTTGCTGTCCTCTTTGTGGCTGTCCTTTCCATGTTTGTGACTGCACCAGTGACCCCATGGTCAGGATTTCTCGTCCCCCGCAGAAAGGGTCACCTGCAGGACCTGTCGTAGGGCCAAGGCAAACTCCAACGCTTACTGCAATGCTGATTTTGGTAAGAATGCTGTCTTTCCTTACTCAAGGGTATTATAAGGAAAGATGAGTGTTTTAGATTATAATCGAGTATTACCTTCTGCATGCCTACATATGTTTCAAATCTATGTATCTACTAGAAATTCTACCAGTTTCATACCAGTCTTGATTGTAGACTTTCTGGATTTGTGTCTGTATTCAAGTAGAACACCTCATGGTGTCATTTTTCTGATTTATTATCCTCCATGTTACAGTGTTGAGGGGGAGTGTAACAGAACGCAGATCAATAAAAAATGGCTTCCTCACTGAGGTCTACGTGAAGATTTCTGTGCACAAGGTGTGGAAACAGTCCAGCCACTTGCCTAAAATCAAGTCCAGTGTTAGGCTGTGGCTGTCCCAAAGGACTGCGCAGTGTGACTGCCCCAAGGTTCAAGTAGGCAGTACCTACTTCATCATGGGGATATATGACATCTGGTCGAAGCGACTACAGATCCACACGACAACTGTTGTACGGCTTTGGCATCATAACTGGACCAAGAGGGTCCTCAACTACAAAATGCTGTGTGACTTCCGCTCTCGGCCGGCCATTAAGCCAGGGAAACCACCAAAACAGCCGCAGCCCCTTCGGGAGGCGCCTCCTGCACATGCATTACAGCAAGCAGTAGAGTTTCACTACAATGCAGCTGAGATGGCACCGATTCCACCAGATGCAGAAATGGCATCTCAACCCAGTCAACCTGCACCACCTGTGTGGAAGCCAGAGCAACCTTTTCCATCAAACGTCAAACCCGCAGCATACTTCCCAAGTCACAGCCCCTCCCAGGACCCCTTTGCCTTACGACCAGGCCAGACTGTAGACCAATGGCAGGTCCAGCACCCTGTCAACCCGCCAGCTGCAAACGTACCAGCTGCACGGCATGTCGCCCAGCCTGCGCCAGTGTGGCCGAGCTACTCCGCGCTGTCACCAAGCCATCCGTCACCATCCAGTCATCGCTACCCACAGCCAGATCCACTGCAGCAGTTCCCACAGCAGCCCCCACCCTACCATCAGCCCTCTGTAGCTGACTCACACCCGTCACAACTCAATCCCTCAAGTCAGCATCAGTATCCACCTTATGCCTTTCCTACTAACCCACAGTCATCGGTGTCTAGTCCTCACCACCCACAGCCAGCCCAGTACCCACCTTACGATGCACCTCACCATCAAGACCAACATGCACCTAATCCATATGGTGCACAAAAACCCTACTATGCACCTTATGCTGTCCCTAGCGACCCACAGCTACCCGAGTCTGGTTTCTATTATCCACAGCCAGCCCCTTATGCTGTTCCCAGTCATCAGCAACCATATGTGTCCAGTCCATATGATCCACAACCTCAGTATCCACAGCTGTCTGGCCACCAGCAACCACCTGCATATGGTCCATACAACCCACAACCACCTCAGTATTCAGCCTATGCCATCCCTAGGCACCAACAACCAGATACACTCAGTCAATACAACCAACAACAGCCTCAGAACCCTCCCTATGTTGTGCCCAGTCACCAACAACCACCAGTGGCTGTCTACCAACCTCAGCCTGTACCCAACTACCAGCCTTATCAACCCAGTGCACAGTATCCTCAACAGCAACCTCAAGGTAACCCAGAAACCAACCCACCCGACCCACCACACCAACCTCACCCAGGCCATCCATACTCACCCCCCGACCAGCCTTACCCACCTTATCAGCAACCGTATCCACCAAGCACCCACGATACCTCCAGGCCTTCCCCCTCTTCCAGTGATGATCCCTTCAGGATTGTAGATGGTAGAGTTCCTGACCATATAAAATGGAACCCTTAACAATCATTTGTTGGTTACCAACTTTGTGATGAGCAATCAGCTGATCTATCCAATACCCATGGTATATTCTTTGTGAGCATTAGTTACCTCTTACCACTTTGTTACTCCAGAGAAAATGTATGGTAGAATGTCATGTTCAGTTGAATTATGTTTTTTTGCAGGTTTAACTTTTTTGATTTTGAAGAATCTGTAAGGATTTGGCTTTACTATATAGTGTTGTGAGGGTAACTTATGCCACTCCTGGACCAGTGCAAATTAGAGTGCTGTATGATACACATAAATTCTGGTAAATTTGCCATCTTGCTACTATGCCAAAGATGGAAGCTATGTTTTTGATAGCATTGAAGTTTTTATTCTGGTGTGTTGTGGTCAGAATTGATTTAAGAAAACAATACTTATGATACAGATAATTAACATCAAAATTTTGAAATGTTGTCTACTATCCTAGCCCACTTCAGATGTTACAAAAACACTTGATACATGTAAGTTTAACATTTAATTCTGCTGTTTTCTGGCCAGTATTTACAAAGCGGTCGTCAGTGGAGAACGTAAGTTCAGATATGGAGATTGATCTTTTCTCTGGACATTTTGTCCCCTAGGGAGGACAGGCTCATCTTAGTGTTAATGATGTCAAGAAGTTCTGAGCTCAAAACCTCCCAGAGACTGTCTTTTTTACCTTGTACAATACTAAGATGTCAAAAGTAGACAAAAGAAGAACAGGAAAAATACTTGGATGCTACTTTTTCTGAATTCAAATATATTTTAAAGACCTGTGTATTATGTGGAAGTTTCATGTGATCTAGTCTTACTCTTGTAGTTATTTGTGACACAGTGTATCAGATGTAGTAAGGAATAGGGACTGTAAGGTGCAGGAACAATGACTCCAAGGTCAAAGAGGCAAACTGAGACCACATGACTAGAAGATGTGATAGAAGACTGGCAACTTATTACAGGAAGATGCAAGGTAATGACAATAAAAGAGGTACAGATTTTACAAATGGTTTCCGTTCTGCTCATTGATAAGCATGACCAGGTATTGTGATACCTTTTTCTTTAATGAGACTTAATTTAGAAAAAGGGGACAGACTGGAAAATATTGAGGCGATGGTGTAGTGTTTTGGTTTACAGTTCATACAGTATATCTACTGTTGTGTATCTCCCAACTAACCCCTTTTCACACCCTTCTCCAACTAGAAACCATGCCAGTTACTTGTGTCTTAGAGCCAGCAAATATATTGATAACAAACAAGATCTGCAGTTTCTAGTCTCAACTTTATCAATACAAGTTGGAATGTTGTAATGGACAAGCATACACCTTATAACAACCTATAACAAATAATTAAAGAAGAAACATAAAAAGTTTACATGGCAAGAGCGGCATTCATAGCAACACCAAGGCAAATTGATGAGGAAGAAAAATTTTATCTTGAACAATTTTCAATTCCTTAGGTGTATAACAAGGTATAGATGGGTGTATAGAAAAATCTGCCTTTAGTTCCTCACAACCTTATATAATTCATTTAAGTTGACAGCAATCTCCCTGTACCATATATAAAGCAGTTTTAAAGTAATCTCAGACTAAGTATATTCATATACGAGCAGTACTGAAATAGCATTAGCATATTTCATTCTGAATGACAATTTTTTTATTCAAAGCTTATTTTAATCAGTATTGCACCAAAATCAAAGCCAGCATTTCTTTGTTGAACACGTAAGGCCACAGCAAGTAAATTTTATGGATGACATCAGCGCGCGCATTAATTTTCGCCTGATTTAAAAAAAAACAAGATTTTTTTTCTTCTACAGGGATGGTCAACATAACGATAAAAAACCAAAATGAGCAAATATGTTGTATTTAGTTGTAGCCTAATAATTGTACTTGTAGAAGGGACACTTGCGAAGTACCCAGGACTGTAGTTGTAGAAATGAAACTTATTGGATAGTTGTAAAAGTGACGCCAATATGGAAGCCATGAGTGTGGTTACCAACTTTGTTGGTGATGACAGTCCACCACACTAGTGCCACTTTTACCACACCAGTACATGTCTTGAAACTACAGGAATGAATGCCTTGTTGGCTCTGATACCATGTTCTGTCCCTTTAATTCTTGTTACAACAGTCATCACAACTTTATGGTGCCTATTTATGAAAATGTAGCCATCTTGTTTTTTCTCACCCATCTTGTTGTTTTTTTTTCGCCCTATCGCACTATTTTTGCAGTCTGCAGAGGATGTCATCCATAAAATTTACTTGCTGTGGCCTAACAACATAAGCTTGGGAAAGACATGTAACACAGAACCTTGAAGTGGCATTGGGGTCTTGTTACATGGCAACCATTTATTTAAAAAAAACTGTAACTAGTCTGTCAACTATAAATGTGATTTTTTAAATCAATTTAGTTATAGAATAATACACATCTTTATAATTCTGGATTTACCACATCTTTTAAACATTTCTTAAAGCCTTTTTTTAACTTATCCATTTCTTCTATTTAAAGTTTGTAACATTATTTACAATAATTGGTGCATTCAAGATTGTACATCCATCATATTTAAACCCATATAAAATATGTCTGACACCACAAAGCATGAACTTCCTATAAAACAACAACAAAACAATTATTCCGTAGCTGGAACCAGCTGCCTTGATTTTATCTAACTCCTATTTTTCTAGTACCGATTGGCTCTTTCATAATCAATTCATATAACTTCTATACAAGGGCTACCTCACAACACAGCCTAGTTGCATTGAAGAATCTGTTAATGGAATAAAGTGTAGAAGGGGTGCTCAAGTTAAGAAAGGAGCATAGTCAAACCACCTAAAGCCTTCTTACTGCCATAGAATCACTGGTTTGACCACGGTGTGACTCCAGGTACTCTCCAAGCAGAGGTTAGGCTCAGGCTGTTTTTTAACGTTTTTTTTAGTCGTTTTTATCGGGCTTTCTATTTTGTATTATATCTTGTTGTGTCAAAACCTAACCTCTGCAGGCAGTCGCAATTTTCAAAGCGCCATAAACCTAATCACTTCAGCACATTACAGCCGTTTACCACGGACGTGCGAAGTGCGCGCTGCCCGGCCGAGGTCTTCCCTCCCCCGCCGTGCTAGTCTTTCCGGTCGTGGTCTCCAAGCCTCTGTCAGAATTCCACAGTTACAAATTTCGTTGTTGTGAAGCTTGTGCTACATACTGTAAATCTATTTAATCTCACGCACGGTTAGAAATTATAGCGTTTGGGGGGAAAATGGAGTAGCTCACAGAACTTAATTCTAGCGATGTGAAATAGGCGCTAATTCTCAGTCGCATGTGTTAAAAATTGAAAGAAAATTATTAGTAGCAAGGACCCTCACCTACCTCTAAAAATAAGACTCGGCAGTTTACAGGCTTAATAATAATAAAGTCCGATTAATACATAGGCCGGACACAGCGAAAAAAATGACAAAATAGAAAGCCCGATAAAAACGACTAAAAAAACGTTAAAAAACAGCCGAAGCCTAATCTCTGCTTGGAGAGTAACTCCAGGCACTGCCACAGCTTTATTTGGATGAGAAATTCATTGCGTAGAAAGAAAAGGCAACATATTCCTATAGTCATCTTCCTCAAGCCTCTGCCGCCATACTCTCTGGGATGAGTTTTGTGAGGATGTCTGTCAGGAGAGACACTGATTGGTCCATCCCTGCCTCCAAGTTAAACCCCGCCCACAGCTCACTGTACCTGTCAATCAAACTTAGCAGCCTGGGGGAGGAGACAGATAAAATGGCTGATCAGTAGGATAAGGAAAGGTCAAAGCAGTTCTCATGTATCCAACATCCATTTACAAGAGGGACATACACCACATTTCTTTACGGGACAGATGGGGTTTTAAGTTATCATTCATTTATGCTGGAGATGTAGATAGCCAGGATAAACAAAAAATGCACATTCAATCAGATTCTACCAAGCTGTGATCTAGACAGGACTTAACAAGGTAAGAAGCAGCACACCTGTTGGCCAGGTCAGTCCTGGTGGTGGCTGGAAGGTTGGCCACACCCACATTAATGACAGGTAGCCCCACCCCTCCAGGGTTCTTCCCAGCTGATAGTAATGCTCGGACCAGCCTGGGCAGGTATGGGAAAGGTGTTCACAAGTTATTTTGCTGACAACATACAAATGTATATAGTTTTCTCACAACAAAAAGTCACTCATCAAATTATCAATTTGTTTTCAATTTTCTTTTGTGGGAAAACTTTAATGTAGAGAGGTCAGGCAGAGAAAGGAGAAACACTCTGGTTTTGATGAAACTATTGACTTTTAAAGGCCCTATGGCATGGAACAATGGCTCAGAGAAATCTCTCTGCTGATGTAATTTGTGAGCAGCAGGCACTGTTTAGTGTTTAAAAGCAAGTTTGTGACTTTAAGTGCAGGTTTAAACTAAAGAAGAGGAGCATATACCAAGATCACATTCACCTTTAAAGAAATTCATAAATGGTTAAACACAAGCAATGCCAAAATGGCACTCCTTTGGAAGATGTGTGCTATGTTTACATCCACCAACTATATGGTAGACTTTTCTTCAATACTGGTGAGAAAATACATGACCTGTATTATGACCAAAACATAACTAGGAATAGCTGTAATGTGACATACTTGCAGGCAAAGACAAGCATGTCCACAGTCAGGTGGAGCTCTGACACCACCTGGCAGCTGTCCTTGCACTGCAGGTCTGCCTTACCAAGGGCACTGTTGCACCGCCTGATGTGTCGCATGGCTTTCTGTGGAGCAAAATGAAAACCTTTTTCTGATGTGTCAAGAATGTAGAAGTATACAAAAAGTTAGTGTGTAGATGACGAAAGTAGTCAAATATTCAAAACTGGGGCTACAGAGTTTTATCATTACCATTCTACTTTTTTCTACCTTTATTTACCCTTAATAAATCTTCAGCCTAAGGCAATTTTTTGAGACTTCAAGGGATGTGTACTTTTAATGTCTGTAAACGTGTTTGTATAAAAGACAGATCGATTGATTGACTGACTAAATAACTGATTGATTGATCAATTAATTAATCAATTGAGTGATTGGGGAATTGTTTTGTCCAAGTGTGTAGCACCCTGACCTGCACGTTGTCGGGTGTGAGTCTCTCGATGTTCACACTGTCCTCCAGTAGTTTTGGTGACATGAGCTGGTACAGGAGGGACCCGTCCTGACCAGGCAGGTCCGTGTTGTCGTTCATACGCTGCTGCCGCGACACCCTGAGGAGGTAAGTCTCCGCCCGACCCAGCTCGATGATGACTTGACCCATCACACCAGCTCTGTCCTGGTACACATGGGTGTTGATCAGGTCTGGGAGGTTGGCATGGACAAAGTCCTGGAGAGATAGGACACAAACATGGTAACTTATTATACTCATGAAATAAACATTGTGACTTCAATCTTCATGTGAGACCATCTCTCTCCAAGCTGGAATCAACTAATAGCCTGTGACAGACATTCTTGCAATCCTTCACCAGGATTTAGAGTAATAACATATGAGAATATGTACACTAGGTATGTGACTTTTGACTGATTATATGAGAAGCTAAGTAAATACAACATGTGCATGAAGAAAGTACAGATGTATAATGTTTAACTCTGAGACCTCTGAGTTTGCAAGCTTACAGTGACTTGTGTTGAAATAATCTAAAATGTTCATTCCAAATATGAAAGTAACACTCATCTTCTTTAACTGAATAAATTACACTGTACACATGTACTTGAGCAGTTCCCATTCACACGGCCATAACCTAAGGGTTAGCTACTCACCCAATGAGAGGAGGGGTTCCACGACAAACCAGCTGTGGTAATAAAGCCAGGCCAGCTGATTGGCTGGTGATTCAGATGACCTCTGCCCGACCAATCACAGACAAGTATCCCCAAGGCACCATAAGACACAGCAGCTCTTGTAGCGTTGAAGATGTTGCTCACAGTTGCTTCTGGGCAGCCTCCAATACTGTCAAGAACAAATTGCATGATCTTAATTCTTATCATTTTTCATACTTCTGATATAGTTGAAATACCACTTCCAAGATTAGAGCTTACTTCAATCTGCCTGTTCAGCAAAATCAGTTTTGTTTGCCTCTCAAAACAAATGTTACTTTCAATGTTTTCAATCAAAATGGGTTCATCAAAGCAATTACTAGTACATGTTACAGTAGACATCCATAACACTTACCTGTCCCAGGCCGCTGTTCCAGGGCATAGAATAAGTCCATGTCTGAAATAACAGACAAACAACAATGTACAAGTCCAGGTTAACCTCCATTCATACTGAGGGATGGAGTTGATAGACATATTCTCTTGAACTCAAATACGTGTGCAAAAATTGCTTTACAATTAAGAGTTTTAGTGTGAACTACAAGTACTCACCCTTCTTCTACAATGTCTTTGGAACATTTTTGGAAGTCATAGTCAGCCTGAAAGAGATGAAGACATATAAGGCAACATTGGAGGTAAGGCAGTAACAACTCACAGGCACAGTTACCTAATGCTATTACATGTTACATCATAAACTCATCAGGAATCACTACAAGATCGTTAGCAGTGTAGATACTTAAGGAAGTGTCTGAGCGAAAAGTGTACAGGGAAAGTACAGAGATAAGCTATATCTAATGAATATTGACCTCAGAAAAACAGATATTGTTGTGCAAAGAAAGTACAACACTGAAGTCCAAGTCTATTCATATAAGTTCAAAGTTTTGTTTGGGGTGAATCGCATGCCAGAACATTCCTGAAGCCTGGCACCTCAGACACCCCGCTTGACTCTCCCTGTCAGCCTGTCAGAGTTTGGACAAACATCTCCTGTCCAACTCCATATTCCTGCAGGTTAAAGGTCATGTTGGGACTGAAGCTGCATGTGACCAGAAGGGCTGTCCTGATCACCTGTCCAACAGTTCCCACAACTTCTACCTGCCAAACCTGCCACCCACACAAGGGACAGTCTGGGCTGGGGTAGGTTAGCAGGACTGGCCATTAAGCCTGGTTTCCTGGTGTTTTATGTATATCAGAACTATAGACAGCATATTGAACTAGGCCAAGCAATTCACTATCTTGTGAATAAAACAGCATCCATGGATAAAATATAAACATGAAGACTCTAGACAAAGCTCCTCAGTTGAATATGAGAATATACCTATGTGTAAACAATTGTAGAAGTATTGACAGATCCAAATTAAAGGCATTCATACAAATCTGGCCTTCCTAGCTGGAAAATATTGCTTCCAAAGTGCTTACCTTGTTGCCATACTCTGTGGCAATACAGCCCAGGGGAAGGCACTGTGCATATCCTGCTATCCCCTCTCTGCTGTTCACACACAACAAGGGAGTCTGATGGTCCAGTACTGGGAGCTGGGGAAATGAGTCTGAAGTTGTAGCTGAATCTATCTGTAGGAGACAAAGGGACAAATTATCATCACACAAAACCAAATGATTTGAATTCTAACCCCCCACATGGTATCCGTTGTATGTACAAGGGTGTGCTTGCTAGGTACAGGCTGCATTATGAATCAAGGAATGATTGTTAGGTACAAATGTACAGGCTGCATTGTGACTAGGAATGTTTGATCTAACTTGTGTTACAACTCTTTAGGTAAATGTTTTTCTTTTTGAGAATGAATAATTATTTACTTACCCCATCTGCCAGTCGTTGTCTGGCATCTTCCAGAATTAGTTCACTCAGGACTGGACCAACATTTACATAACTGAAACAGAGATTTAACATAGGTGGGACTAAAGATTTAAAAATACAACAGTGATTTAAAAACTTGAGTAGGTGTGATGCAGCATATACTTTGTACACATGGACAGCATTAGGTTCTGAGGAATACCACGTCCTGAGCACATGGACCAGTTGTTTATTAGCAGTGACAAAGCAACTGCATCAGCTAAACAGATCACTACATCAGCAACAAGATGAAGACAGCTGTTCATACTACTGACCTGCAGGCTGGGAATGCTCTGAGCCTATTTTTACAGTGTCTGACATATGCAGAGAGTGGAGAACCATCCATATTACTGTCTCCTGTTACATCAATGGTAGGAACCAACATCATGTGTCTCCTCTGACAAAACTGTTGGATCTGGCACAGCTCACTGCAAAAAAGGGGAGTTTGTGCCAGAATAAGTGCCTAAAGCTTCATTTCTTATCTCTGCTCCAATATACACAAGTTATGCATTGACTGATAACTTTACATCTGAATCAATATTTTAAAGTTGGCAACTGCAAATATTGAAAGTGTATACTTGTCTTCTTTTAAATACCCTTACCTGGGACTATAAGGCTCTGGTACTGGACTGTCCACCTTGGTGTACAGATGTACCTGAGGAGAGATACATGTAGCAATTATTGTGGTAAAAAAAATTACATACTTGGCAGGGATACCCCATTCATTAATGACACTAAATCAGATGCCATTTTAAGTAAGAAGGGTACATGTATGTTTACCTGGTTTATCTTCAGGAGAGCCAGTCTTTCTATTAGTACTAAGAGGTTCTCCTGCAGGAAAAACAAAAGAGATGAGTGAGACAAGAGGGGCATTTAAAATGGGGCTACAGTTCCAGTCACACATAAGATTGTTGAAAGGAAAACATACATAAATCATTTATCATATTGAGTGCATTTTAAAAAATGGTACGAGGCTTACCAGTTTCGGGACTCTTCCACTGCAAGTTTCTATAAGCACTCCTCTACAACTGACTTGTGGCCAGTCAGTGATCTGGAATAGGAAAAAAATCATATCCTATATAACAAGACCAAATTACATGCAAACAAAAACTGTAAATGTTAAAGAAAGAAAAAAAAAAAGGTAATTTCCAGGTCAGTGTCTAATTACTTATAATTAATTCAAAATTCTAAAACAGTCCAATGATGCTGCTCTACAGATGTAGATAAGGACAAACAGGAAGATTTTAGGTTATCTATAAAGTATTGTCTATATACTACTAGTATAAGATGAGATAATTCACCTGTAGTGCAGGGATCCCCTGGTTATGGCACAGTTTAAGGAGCTGCAGAAATGTACACAAGGCATACCACAGGCCACAGGTGTCACTACCCACGAGCAGAACCTGAAATGTGGGTACAATTTATCTGTGAAATAGCGGAATTGTATTGCAGTTGCAAAGTAAGACACACACCAAACTATGCCAACCTAAACATATTACCTCCATGGACAGCACACTCTAGCCTTATGGTCCATTTGTTTGTTGAGATTCAAAAGACCTATACTTTTTTCCACCTATTTTTAAGTGCCATGCAGCATTAACAAATGAATGTACAGTACTAACACTTCAAACACTGTCAAACCATACTACTGGTAATACATAAACATTGTAGTACCCTTTTATGTGAGACTGTGATCCTGTAGCTGTTGCTCCTGTTACACAGCCTGCTATTGACAAGGCACACGACCACCGGCCTGTCCGGGACCCGCCTGGCAGGACCAGCACACAGGGAGTACTGCAGCCCCATCAGCTGGAGACTGGGCTGGAGGTTCTCCCACAGGGCCATGATGTCTGTTACATTCACTGTGTTCAGCAGGAATACATGACATGTGGTCACATTATGGAAAAAACATGAGTTGTTTGGGTGTTGTAAAGCAAAAATGCTACCTACTACTTGCCTTATGTTATGACATTTCATCAAGAAATTCATACTTTCTACAGCATTGTTGGTTTGCTGGCTTTTACAGATAATCTGAATGGCTTTGTGGAAGTGGAAGTGGAATTTTGTATTTTTTGGTGAGTATACACCTTGGCCTAAGGAATAGATGAATGAATTTTGGATTAGACTTAATATATTGTATCAGGTCATATCTAGGGATGAGCTAGAGGACTGAAGAACTGTACAGAAACCTGCATTTGACTGTGTTAGCACAGCCACCTACCCTGGTGAGGACCTTGGTCAACAAACACCTGCAGTTCTGCACTAGGCCTCCAGGGGTCTCCCTCTCCCTGTGCCAGTCTTTGTGGCTGTGGCCACAGCAGGTGTAGTCTGGTATCGGTCACCAGGGGGCTCGGGGGAGCAGACACATTGGTCGCCGACAGCAGATGGCTTATCTGAATAAGGCAATGATTTTCTCATCAGAATCTCCTTGGCTGTAGCTGACTTTGCATGGTTAAAAGTTAGCTGCATGCACTTGAAAAACTGCCCTAGAGGCAGCATGAACTGAAGAACAACTGCACAGCCACACTTCAATCTAGAAGTTCCCACTAATCATTTTTACCTTCTAATCATTTTTATACATGATAAATTTGTAATCAAAGACCAATTTCTACCATCCACTAATCTTCTTTCAATAGTTTAGGGAATAGTCCATGGTATAAGTTTGAAAAGAGAAAGTTCATATATGCATAAACTGGACGTTGGTGTCAAGCAACCCTAACAAGCAATGTTGTACAGTTATGAAGTAAGAATTCTAACTTGCTACCACCCCATTAGGACAAGAAATGAGTAGTCCACTACCCTGACCTTATCCACGAGGTGACTGTCCATCTGTAGGGAGTTATCTGCCCCCTCTGCCTCCATGTTCACAGGGATGGGGATGGGCGGTATACGCAGTTCCTCAGACAATGTGCTGTCCTTCCTGCTCAACAAGGGAGGGGGCGCTTTCTTGTGTGCCAGGAGGTCAGGTGTAACAGGGTCCTCGCCCTCAACACTCTCTGTCAGAACAGAATGTGGAACAAACTTCTTAATATCTGTACCAAGTTGAAATATTCTGAGCTAACACAAAAGAAGTCAAACATGAGGTTACAGAATCTGAAAATGTTTTAGCCATAGTTGTACAATGGGCAAGTTTAATAACAAATTAAGGTTAGTTAGTACCACATATGCTTGTGGCCTATACTTCCATCTCATATAAATCAGCATATAATGTCACACTTTGTTATTTAGGGGTGAACACAACTTTTAATAGCAACTTTTTTTTAGACAGAATCAACTGAATAGAAGTTTTACAAAACAGACACATAAATGCTGAAAATCTTTGTGGACATGTTATCAGTGTGGAATTTAGTACAGATTTAGATTTCTAATACTAATTTGCACCACTTGCACTTTTGATTGACTTGCATGAAAAATGTAGTTTGATTCCCCATACCTGCCGAGCTGTCCTCAGCCAGTGTTCCATTAGCCAAAGCCTTGCTGCTGTACTCCTGCAGCAAGATATGCAGTTCTGAGGATGGGTCAGCAAGGTCCAGGGCTCTCTTTCCTGTGTAACTCCTGCAGAAGGAAACATCAGGAACTTAATGTGTTCAAAAGTTAAAGAACATCTGTAAAACCTAGACACCACTGTAAGCAGTAACAACAAAACTGTGCATAGTTCAACTCAACAGCTCATCACCACTGAAGACCATCAACTAACAAGTAACAACCAATTCTATGTTTTCTTCCTGGATATAAAGTGGTATCTTAACTTCTATCACATGTATAAGCATGTTCTTGTTTTCAGCATTCCCTACCCTTTAGTGCCCACCATGAGTGGACAGGCCCCATGTTCCAGTAGTTCCTGTACGATGTCTGTGTCTTTCCTCAGGACTGCATCATGCAGGGCTGTGGCACCCTTACTGTTACACAGGTTCACATCTGCCCCTCTGTCTGTAGCAATAAACAGGTGCCAAAATCAATCTCCAATGCACTTATAAGTTTGTTCGTTCCCTACACTATTATCATCATTTCTCAGGCTACTTACTGAACAGGAGATATTTAAAAACACCTCTGATCTTCTTCCAAAGAGACAAATCAACAAATAAAACTGAACCCATAACTTTCGTACAAGAGGTAATAACAGCATATGTACACGTTAATGGTAAAAGACTGACCACAGAGACACTGCACCATCTCATGGTTGGCGAAGGAGGCGGCCCAGTGCAGCGGGGTGTTCCTTCCCTCCACGGAGTCTCGCAGGTTAATGTTGACCCCTGCTGCGATCAGCTGACACACACGACCAACACTGAAGAGAAAAGAACAGAACATCATCAACTCATTCAACTTGGAAGGTTTACAAGAGTGAGTGACTACCACCTTTCATGACCAGTTTAAACCTTGCCAGGGACTGTATCCTAGTGAAACAACATCAATGTGATATGCCATAACGTCCTCAGCGATTCCTCACTACTGTGCTACAAGCATCCTTTGTAGGCAAGTTATCAGAAAAGATAGCCAGTAAAAAGTAAATAGACATTGTTACTGAGGTTACCCTATCAAAGTGTAGAATAAAATTCAACTGTGTTACTTAGACTGAGCAATGGCCTGGAGAAGCTCCTCGTTGTACACATTGGTGACAGCCTGGGAAGGTGAAAGGTCAAAGGGCGTGTCGCCATTCTTGTCTTGGATGCCGGGGTCAGCACCAGCGGACAGCAGGGTGCGTATGATGTCCACGCTGCCTTGCTGAAATATTTTGTAAGTTAACATGGCTCAAAGAAAAATACATCAAATCTAATAAAAGCATTTACTTTCTCTATCTCTATTTATATCTCTCCTATTGTAAATATGTTTTAATAATTGACAATACACCTTCATCAGTATGGTTTCATTAAATCACATGTAGAACAGAGACATACAGATGAAGTTGTCTAACCTTAGTGGCCACGTGTAGGAATGTCTGCTCCTCTGCATCCAGGTGATTCAGCAGCTTCTTCACCTGGATGTCTCCTTCATCTGCATCCTCACCTGTCAGGTGCAACAACAAAACATGACAGGTGAGACAAACAACTTTTCACCTGGATATTTTCATCTGCATCCTTGCCTGTCAGGTGCATTAAAAAACACTAGATGATGAGATGTTCTTTGTAATGTAAAGCCATAACCATACCAAAGCTAAAACCACAACACCTTCCAACCCACTCATCTTATTTTTTCATGCAATCTTGCAATTATACACATACTGACTCATAGTTATGACATCCCACCAAACTTGGTCCCTGTGGTGTAATATGAGCCAATAACTGTCACTGATGCTGCCATCTGATACTTATTGGATTATAAGTACTAGTAATGTTACATGTATATGAAGAGGTGTGATGAATACCAACCTCCTTATCAAAGAGGTCATCTCAAAAGCTTAACTTTCCTACTTTATCCAAGCTTGACACACCCAATTACAGTTTTCCTTTCTTTAGGCCACACCAATGGTTTCTTGGTTCACGGATTTTTTCATAAAAAATATGGAGCGAGAGGGCGAAATAAAATTGAGTGATAATTTTTATTTTTATTTTTTTTTCCAAAAAATAGGAGCGAGCGAATCCGTGAACCAAGAAATTAAATTGGTGTGGCCTTATTCCTCTATATCTGCATCTGGTATGTTTGGAACTATCCTTTGGACACTTGCCAGCTCTAAAATATGATTTCACGACATCCCATGAGTTGAGTTACGATGTGTTGATCATGAGGAAACAGTACTGTGTAGAAATCACAGGAAGCTAGACATTAAGAATACACACGCCTTAAGTTATTCAAATTGGCAACTTAATTAGGTAAACTGTTGACTAGGATAGTAGGAAAGCAGTTGAGGCATGAGGATAACTAACAACCATTTTCAACAAACGTTGCACATCTAATGGACATCTATCAATAAACTAATGCATCGAAAAACTATGCGGTAGTACCAGAATTTCTGAAAGACTATAAAATGTTTGAAAGATGCACAATTAAGATTAATTCAAAGATCTTTGATGCTCTAGGTTTCCAAAGTTCTGACCGCCCCAAACTGCGACCTACACTTGGCCGCCGCTGAAACGATCTCCCTCACGATATCGGTTCTGTCCGCGTCTATGCCGGCCTGCAGGTTGTCCACGAACTCCTGCAGCATTCTTCGTTCCCTTTCCTTGGTTGTCAGATAAAACAACATCCAGTTTTCTGGAGAAAATGTTAGTTTAAGCCATATCCGAACCGTGAGCCGTACAACCGGCTTTCCTGTCAGTGTTGTCGGTGCCACATCGCCCTGTCCTCGCCAGGTCAGGGGTCAACATGTACTTCCGGCGGGCAACTTTGACCTCCGGTACATAATCTTCCGCCCTACCAATGTACACAAAATACACAATGTTAAAAAAAAAACTGACTGGATATTTGTACATACTACACTCATTAATGGTTACCAGGATGTAGCAGCATATGTCAATATTGCTTTCCAAATTTGCTCAATGGACAAAAATAGTTCTCACCGGATATGGCGGATGGAGGTGTTGTTCGGTCAACCTTCAAACGATCAGAAGTTTCTCACTGATGTAATAGCAGTAGTTTCGGGGTGAATGCAACATGAGTCGAGTTTTTCTCACCACAGCTAGGTTTCTGAGGACGCAGGGGGCTCGGTCGGCTTTCCTGCGGGCCCTGAGCAGTGAGGCAGCGGACACGGGGAGCCGGGAACACATCGACGGGCTGGTGAAGAAGGACAAGGTGGTGGTGTTTATGAAGGGTGTTCCACAGCAGCCCATGTGCGGCTTCAGTAACGCCGTGGTACAGATCCTCAGGATGCACGGAGTCGACAACTACTCCTCTTACAACGTCTTAGAAGACGAGAATCTTAGACAAGGTAAAGTTTGAAGACAGAAATCTGTGTGGCAATCGATTATAATAGAATCATACACCAGACGATTATTATTATTTTATAATCCAGCTGGATGACATGATTGTTAGTTATGCAAGTCAACGTCCTCGAGGTCATCTCAGCTCAGATTGGGAAGTATGTAACAGCGGGGCTTAAGCGCTGCCAAACTGACCACGCCAGTGGCTCTAGAGCTTTTGGTGTTGTGGTTTGCATGTTGGATTTGTAATCCGCCGACCCCGGTTCGATCCCGGATATCGGCATGTTTGTTTCTTCCTGTTCTTACTCGCCCCTCTATAATTCTACAATGGTTCCCACACCGGCCCTGTGAGTTAGGCACAATCTACATACAATTTTTCCCGATATTGGCGAGCCTACAACCATTTGCCGACAGCTTTTTTTCATCGTCTAGATGGAACTGCTATATCGCCATTACTATATCGGGAAAATTTCTCCCGAAAGGTCTGGACCATTCGTATGATACCTTACTGATACCTTAGCAGGGGTCCCCAACATCTTCTGCGCGCGTGTAGATGCTTCCCGAATTCGGGAAGGTCATTAGCATAAAACTATTGTTAACGCGGGCTCATTAGCATATAGCGCGGGACCAGCGGCATTTTGGCGCGGGAGAGAAAGATGGCAAAGGGAAAAGCTGTGCGCGCCATGGAGCCATGTAGAAACCGCCTTTCTTATAGTTATAAGTGTATGGTCAGAGGAGGAGATCCCAAAAGGACGCGGGATTCTTTGGTACACCCCGGTGTACAGGCTCTCCACCCTCCGCCACAGTCAGGGCAGTGAGAAAGAACGCTGCGTTCACTCTAGCCGGCCGCTGTCGTCTCTCCCTGTATCTCAATGGCCTCCTGCGCCCTACCCTTGCATGGCGTCTCATGTTTAAGGTCACGTGCATGAGATACAGAAAGAACATTACCTGATTGATAACGAGTGGAAAAGCTAGCGGCATTCCTGCCATTTTGAAATCCGAGGGATGTGTCACCAGAGGTCACGAATGTTCCGCGCCGCGGGTGTCCCGCGCTACCATTTGCAAAATGTGTTTAGATGCGCCCCGATATCGGCCCCGCCGATATCGGTAGATGGGGCTACATCGGGGAAAAATGTGTCTAGATCGGGCCTAACAGGCTGTAAATGTGCCACACAGTGAGTAACAGGCTAGCGGATGTGCCACACTGTGAGTAACAGACTAAGATATGCCACACAGGGATGTCGATCTCGGAGATTCGAGGACAAATCTTGAAAAGAAAAGGGGGAGTAGTGTAACAGTGGGGTTTAAGCGCTGCCAAACTGACCACGCCAATGGCTCTAGAGCTTTTGGTGTTGTGGTTTGCACGTTGGATTTGTAATCCGCTGACCCGGATGGCATGTTTGTTTCTTTCTGTTCTTACTCGCCCCTCTATAATTCTACAAGTACCATATATAGGCCGGGGGAGGGGCGTGTGAAAATGATGCCTACATGGTTATAACAGTGGAGCATAACATTATTACATGATTTCGATCCTTGGTGGTCTGGTGTTTTAATTACAAAAATTGATTACAGAAAAATTAGACTGTGAACATCTAATAAGATACATATATTGGAATGACCTTGTGTTTGTGTGAAGGTGCCAGCTGTGTATTAAATCCCAAAATAGATCTTCCACTAGCAAGACAGTATCCAAGTGCCAAAATAGTATTTAACTGCTTAGAGATTACCAGCTGTCAGTGGCTACTTTTGAAATACTGGACATGAATAAGGTACACTGTACCATGCCAGCTACTACACAAAAAGCTCCATGTTCATATCTAAATCTCACTGTAATTTTGACAACTGTTTGTATCTTCAGGTATCAAGGACTACAGTAGCTGGCCAACCATCCCACAAGTCTTCCTGAGCGGGGAGTTTGTGGGCGGCTGTGACATCTTACTGCAGATGCACCAGAACGGAGACCTGGTGGAGGAACTACAGAAGGTCGGCATCAGGTCGGCCCTGCTGGACAAACAACCAGACACAGACAAGGACAAGCAATGACCTGGAGATATAGACCTGGAGATGTCTCCTGGTACAATCAGGGGTGGCATCATTGCAGAAATGGACTGGAACATTATAGAACATTGGGGCGGCCATTTAGGAGTCATTATAGCAACTGTGTGATGTCAACACTTGCCTACACAGAAACAAACAAGGCTTCAGCATTTTACTAACCTGACATCCAACCATGTTCAGCTTGTATCTGCTGCCAAAAAGGCAGTCAGAAATTGAGTGGACAAGAGCCAATATGGATGGATGTCAAGTGTTTCATGTTAATCGATTTGTTATTAGATACAACATATGCATGTAATGTTACTTATAAATTTTGATGGTTATCTGGAACTTGAATAGCTGAATGTACTGTGTACATTCAAGATAAGTAGAAACTGCTAAGGGTGGCAGTTGTGATTTTTTAAACAATCTTACTGCTACTAGGTTGTGCTGGCTTCAAAACACAAGGTGATTGGTCTATGAATATGAATATTAAACTTAAAATTTCCTGCCAAGTTGACTTTACTCTATTCATTCAATCTTCCTCATCTCAGCTCATTTCTTTGTATCATTACACGTACTGCCTTCCAGATGTTGTATTTGCCATGGAGGAAAAATTCCATAAGGTATGATTTGTTCTAACTTTTCACATAGAAAGGTTAGTTGTAAAGCTGTTTTTTATGTTGCTGTTGCTGTCAACTATTGATATGACAGTTCAAGTGATCACAAGATAGTTCGATTTAATCTTGCTTCATACTCACTGTTATCATTTGTACCATATGGGCAATAAATCTGAATTTGAAGTTAAACTGCACTGCAGTTGAATTGCTGTGCCTATATAGTGTTGGGTAATGTAGGCTGGATTGGAAACTGATAGATTAATTTTTTATAAAACACTGGCTGGCTGACACCCTTTGGTTGTCTATACTCCTTGACCAGCTTTAATACTATCTTATACTACTGCTGAGAAATCTGCCTGGAGATTAAGGTTTTTGCCACTTCTCACACCAGGGCTTACCTGTCCTCTTTTTTATGTGTGGGTGCTTTGTGCTCAAGGTGGTTTGTTGTCAAACATTATTAACATTTAAAGCTTGACATAGAATCTATGAGGGACTGCCTTTGCCAACTGTAGCATGCCTAAATTGGGATTAGAATTCCAACAGTGGGCAGAAATTTAAGCTCTTAGCCCAGAAGGGGGATTGCTACTCACTGGAGAATGAAGAAATGCAAATCTGCAGTGGTGATTTTTGATCAGCTTTTCTACAGGATGTTTTGTTGGTGCACCTGCATGTATACTTTTTTGGTCAACTGTAGTGTTAATCATTTATCTTGGCCTATGATCACAGAAAGTTACAGTCTTGAAAGACAAGACTTTATATATGCAACATATTACCAGTACTATGTGCTTGCACTGTTAAATGTAAGTTTGGTGCTAATTTTGGAATCAATGATTTTAAAAGTAATAAAAGTAGTAAAAGCTTCTATTCAACTCCTAGGACTGTGTTGAATTATTATTATAAACCTTCATTTATCCACACAAGTTTGCAGTTTTAGGAGAAAAGCATCTAGAAAACCGGCACTAGAATATTCTCGTTGAACACAGTGAACGACGTGTTCACAGCGACGCCTTGCGATTTAAACAAATAATGCAAGAAAGTGGCTGCAATAATATTCTTCATCGCTAGGAGGCTCTGAAGCAATCTGTTCGGTTGACAGATAATCGAACTGGTATTCTTCTGAGAGCAGAATCCGAAGCAGGGACAAGGCAAGCATTGTCTATTTTAGAGATGAAAGAACATGATTTATCGCAAAAACCAGTCTTTGTTCTTGTAAATGCTAATCAATACTCAGTCCATCATCAAACGGCTACGTTTCAGTAACGCAGACGGCTGTGAAAAGGTCAGTTCAGCATTCGTAATTTTGCAGACAGGTTTGTGAACATAGCGTTATATACAGGACATCTTAACGTTTTTATTTACAATTTCTAGATCGTATATTATACTATGGATTCGGCATGAGCATCTTTGTAGAACGGTGAAGCTATCAGACCAAGGAGGTTAACCAGACCTAACAAGCAGTTGGCCGACGGTATATCAAGGCAAATGATGCACGAGTGTTATAATCCATGGCGAAAAGGCAGGGTGCACTTATCATTGAAAATCCGGGGGTAATGCCAGATCAGGGTTGACGTTCTATCCAATTTTGTTGTCGAATCGAAACAAGAAACCTGACTCAACTGATTCAGCAATACTTTTTTTTTCCTTTTGACAAATTATGTATCTCCATGTACATGTGGTTGTAATGAATGGCTGGAAATTAACGTATTCAAATAAGGGCACATTTAATTTGGAGACTAAATCTTATTAGGCTGTTAAAGATTTGCTGCAGGTTCAGATCATTTTTATGACATATCCTACCACTGACCAATGCCCCGCTCCTTTTACCTTCCTAGCCAGACTAAGCTAGCACCATGCCGCACAGACCTGTCCAAGATTCCGAGATCCAAATCCACCTGGCGGATTCCACCCAGAAGCCCAACTTCTCACAGCGGATATCAAACTTTGTTCGGGACAAGGGCAACATCAGTTTGATCATCACGTTTGCCGTGACAACCATCGCCCTTACGCTGTTCCTGCTGGTCCAGGATGTGTCGGGGAAACAGGTGGTCAGCTACTTCCTGTCCGGAGGGCTGTTTGGGTTCGCAGGTGGCTTCACTAACTGGTTGGCAGTGGTCATGCTGTTCACCAGAATCCCAGGGGTGTATGGGAGTGGGTAGGTATGGTTAGGGCCTTCTAGTCTGATGGCCTGCTGTGTTCAGCTTTGGCTTGGCCAAAACAATACCTATTGGAGAAATAAGTGCAGTCTTGAAAATATAACGTTGCACAAAAACTAGATGAGTAACAAAGCATAATGTATACTGACTATGTATTTTAAATCCAGTGCCCATATTTTCATGCTGAGAACAGGAATACATTTTTTGAGCTCTGTTTATTCCTGCCCTGATGTATGTTCTTGATATAAAGTGCTGTAAAGGTTATGTACTGCATGTTAATTGAATCATATGATTATGATTAATTTCAACTAAGAAATGTCATTTTGACTGTCATAAGTGTTGGTTTCTATTTTAATCATACAAATGTACTTGTTTGTGTACATTGCTATGGGCCATTGGTGGCAAGGTGACAGGAAATATAGATTGATAAGAGAAAAATACATGCCTGTCCATCCAAATTTTTACATGATACACATACTGTAATATATCCTTTCTGGTACCAAAAGGTTACAAAAAGAATGAGTATGAGGTTTTTTTCCCAGTGTGATTCCAAACCGCTACCGTGAGATCCGTGCGAAGGTGAAGGAGGTGATCATGGAGATGTTTTTTGATGAGGAGTTTCTGGAGAAGTACCTGTCCCACAAACTCATGGAGGTCGCCAACAATGTGGACATGAAGGCCAAGGTCGGGGAGATCGTCCACTCCAAGACTGTGGACCGGCTCATCGGTAGTACAGCAGGATTTGTATCTGTGGTAGTACAACCTGGTAACCCTTTTTCATGGCAGGACTCTCCTGCTTCACAGCCAGGCTGTTACAGCTTACAAATATTTACTTAGTTCAAGCTCCCGCTGGAACCAATCCTGAGGTCTTCCTCCAATGCACTTGGTCCTCCATAGCCCTTTGTTACTCTTTAACTTTCAAGTCCTATAGCTATAGCTAATAAACTCAAGTGTCAGTTGGTCAATAAAAAGGCTTCTACTGTACTTAGCATAAGGAGTTTCTGTCCACTGTGTGATTAAGTTTGCAATTGTTTGGAAGAGCAAATATTCAAAATTTCTATCATCAAAGAAGTTACTATGAAGTATGATGGATCAAAACTCTCAGTACTTAGCTTCTGTGGAACCAAACTGAATTACCAGTACATGTGTGTTATTATTGCCACTACAAAGATGACAAGCAGCAGGGGATACCGGTAAGTTTTAGGGGTAGTGATGCTACTGTCTTTAATAGTGGAGGTTTGTTTTCTTATTAGTTATTGTTGAATGTTGTGACAGATGAGAAGCTGGCATCTCTGGGCACCACTCCTGAAGGACAGCTCATCCTGAAGATGGGCGTGGACCCAAAGTCCCTCAAACCCATGATCAAACCCTTCCTGCAGGGGTTTGGAGAGGACCTGGCTCCCATGATCAAGGAAACACTCAGTGATCCCATGCAGGTAAGGGCCTCACTGGATTATTTAGAAGTAAGACTTAAACCCTCTTTCTCAGTTTCCAACAAATTTTAAAAAATGCTGCTAATGAAGAGACTCATTTTAAAGTTCTTCGAGTCCTGTGTGAGTTGATTGCTGTTTTTCATCAAATGATAGCATTGATAGATTTAGCAATACTAGAAACATCTATACATTTAAGACATTTGCCAGCATTTTTTCTGACTTCCCAGTTTTATACAGAAAATCACACATTGTTTGTAAAAAGAATTCTTCTAGTACTAGGAACATGTTCAGGGACAGCTTAGAATAAAGTCTGTCCCTCCATTTTGGATTGCACTGATTTTTGCTTAGAAGATTTTTGCGTTTCGTCGCCCTCTGGCGACGAAACGCAATGTATTGGGTTTTACCTTCAGTGGGTGCTTCGATGATGGATGCTTGGTGCTTGGTTTGGTTCAAGAGGGTCTGCATGGGGAGTTCCGACAACGATTTACGCTGAATTTAAAAGAACCCCCTACGTATTACGCTAAATCAAGGAAGGCAATTACGCTAAATTTGGTCGCCTCGCTACGAATTACGTAGATAAGATGGTTTTCCCTACGAATTACGGGAAATAAAATTGGCTGCCTACGCCTTACGTAAAAGAGCATGCAGACCCTCGTTCAACACGACCGCATGCAACTGCTACAACTGTATGTTCGGAAATACCATTGCATTGTGGTTTCGGACTTCAATATCCTGGAAAATGGCCATATAACATCTATTCCACAAGATTGCACAAGAAAAAAAATGATTTTATCAAGAAAGCGACCGAAAATCGACATAAATAATACTATGTAGTGAGGTTAAAGCATAATGTACACTCAGATGTAAGACACGTGACAACTTAGCTCAATCGGTAAAGTCATACTCCTTCAGATCCGAAAGTCCCTGGTTCGAAACCGAGAGTGGATTTTTTTCTTTTTAAATATTGAAGATAATATATAAATATTCTATTTATTTATTGATATTATACTTGTATATATCATTTTTTATTTATTCTAGTATTCATTTTATATATGCAAGGCCTTTGTCTTATGAACAGGACTTCATAGATTCCAAACCCGGCATTCGAATTTTTCTGTTCATAGTAATGGAAATACCGTGCAGCGGCTCCTATGCGCGGTAAGATGATTCTCGCAAAACACTCGCCACTAAACTACTATTCATGATGTAAACAGAGGCTCTTGATGTTGTTTGCATGAAACTCCATCAAAAACAGCGATCCTTTCTTACAGTAGCAAATGCTTCATTGTTCAGTATCGACTTCATTCAGAAGTTTTCAGACAACACGGATGTGGAAAGTCACACCGCTCGACACAAAAGTATGGAAATTTTCATGAATATTAGCAAAATTATCCAGGAAAACAAGGAAGAAATGTTGTAAATGCGGAAACCAGTATAATAGAGATGAGGCAGCTGTTAATTGGTTTGGATATTTGTTTGACATTTGGTAGTCAATTTAGATAGAATCTTGTCACAGTGCTGATGGTGCTTTTTCAAGTGTACATAAGTACCTGAGTATATTGATAGATTTTATAATGAACTTATTGTACATTTAAAATAAAGTTGTAAGCCAAGACCAGCTATTAAACAGTACTCCTTTCCAAAATAACAATTTTTCTTATAGACGCAACAGCCCTTGAGTGACTTTTTCTAACAGATTTTACTTCAAGAAAAAGACAGTTCACACTCATAAACGTAGACGAAACGCCAGCTTTTTTTAAAAGCACTTGTTTTTGTACAGAATGTAGCACAATGCCGGTAAAGCCCACTGGGACAGGTGTGGTGAGGGTAATGTTGCTATCAGCCAACTCCGCAACCCAGAATACAGAAGTGGTTGCCATGGTGATGAGAGATAAACCTGAATAAAGGATTTGGGTCAGGCCAATCTCTTTGCTGTTAAAAACATGCAGAGCTTGAAATACTTCTTTAGATTACCTTCAACACAAATAACAAAAAACATGATGGTGTAAGTATTGCAGTTGATAACTTGGGCTCTTGCTATTTCAAAAGCATCAAAATTCTTTACCATCAATTGCAGTCTTTTCAGCCTGCAAAATTTTGTGTGGATGTGGATGTTTCAGGCTGAAACAGTGTCTGTATTTTTCAGGTCATTGATGTGAGCAAGCTGCGCAAAGAGATGGAGAAGTACATGAACTCTCGCATGGAGACGCTGACGGAACAGCGTGTCACATCTCTACTGGAGGCCGTCATCCGACCGCATCTCGGCTGGATCATCGTCTGGGGCTGTGTCTTTGGAGGGCTGATCGGGATTATCACACAAGCTGTAGGACTGGCACCAAGTTACTAATTACTTAACTTTACTACTTACACAAGTGTGCAATGTGCTAGGGATGGTAGTTCTGCAAAACTGAAAACCTTGTTGGCCAATGTTCATGTTTCACCAGAGCACTAGTCTTAAGAGAGTACTGTATTGGCCAGGCACCAACTTACCAGCGCTCTCACTTCCTACACTGATGTGCAATACATGTACCCTTACATTACTGTGTAATAATAATGCTGTGTTAGAATGGTAGAACCAAATATGTGCACAATGAAATATCAAAAAGCACAGTGCTATATTAAGCCAGATAGCTCAATTAGAAGTGCTTTAATATGTAGTTAGCACCACCATAGCTCCTCTGGCTTGTCAGCAGGGGTTTCCCATGTGCAGTGTGAGGGTTTTGAGTCATTTTGATCTCAGCTTGTTAGTATAATATATCCACCAAAGTTGCATAGCTGTTACCATTTTTAACAGGTCTAACCTAGATGTATCATTCTAACCAGGTCTTGCCAAGCCACTTGACTGCCAGATAGATCTATAGCTGAAGCAGCACTAAATGATAAGATTAACATATACTCTGTAATACTAACTACCATTGAGTTTTGATGTGTATAACTTTATCAAACTCCTTGCTCTGACATTGTTAACATATTATCTATGCCATGAAATGGATTTATAGTACAGTCTGTGTTTGTAGCTAGCCTGCATGGAAACGTACATTTCTACTAGACAATTTCTGTGTAAGGAAGTCAAACCAGCATGAGGTGGACTATCAGAAGGCTCTTTTGACAGGCAGAAAATGAAAAAGGAAGAAAATGAAACAAAACTACTAACCTGAAAAACTTCACCAGTATTTTGAATAATATCTGGTCTTTCCCTTAACAGATACAAAGTGATATGATAGTGAATAGGAATATATGACATATGTATCATTAAGTCTTCCTAATAGCAGTATATATTGTAAAAGAAACACTATGCTGCATTTTCCTGAACATTTATCATAAGGTTGATGGTACTTTCCATCAGTTATATGTATATATGACTAACCTGATTGTACATAAAAGCAGATCTGCATTGACTGTACAAATAAATACTAGTAGTCTAGTAGTAGATTGATTAACCACAAACATTTGAAGTCCACTTTGCATGAACCTCAGAAATTAGTGTACATTAAAAATCTTGACCTTAGAAGTATTTTATAAACTAACAAATACCCCTAGATGATTCTTAAAGAATGACAGTTCAAGATGTTTCTCCCTAAACCCAAGGATCTCCATCCAGGATTACTTGGCTGAACCAGTCATCTTCAAGTGCAGATGCATCAATCTAGGGATAAAGGAATGCAAACTTTACAATGGCCATCAGATGAAGTCTTTCAAATCAGTTGAATTAGATTTAATAGATCTATCTTGCCATATTTCAACAAATAGTGATATAACTGAAGTAAATTTTCAAAAGCAATCATAGATATGACAGGACTCACCTTGTCTAAGCTGAAAGCTGTTTGTCCAGCATCACCACAGATGTCTGCTGCCACTATGCCATGAGAGTTGTCCTGTGGTACAACATCTAGAAGTCCCACAGACTCAGTCAAGTCAGGGCTGCTCCA
The DNA here is from genome assembly GCF_000003815.2 of Branchiostoma floridae. Lineage (NCBI taxonomy): Eukaryota > Metazoa > Chordata > Leptocardii > Amphioxiformes > Branchiostomatidae > Branchiostoma > Branchiostoma floridae. The sequence goes on along the minus strand of NC_049979.1, from coordinate 15,789,256 downwards.
GTCTTCATCCTAGGCAGTAAAAGTACCGTCATAAGAACTCTACTTTTTTAATGCATCACATGTATCTGTGTTTCTTACATTCTGACAACCTTAAACATGGTAGGCTTTTCCAACAATGTTGTTTTTTTCTTGTAAAATTGATATGTTGAACTATGTAAGCCCCAGCTTGTACCAGTATCTGAGAGTGAAGTTCCATGGCTGGATCCAAGACAGGTTGAGAATTTGAAGGTTCAGTATAGGTTGATTCTCTGGGAACTGCCAACTGTTGGGTATCCGATGCTGTAGATGTATGTGAGTTCTGCAGTGGAGAGGATGCTGGTAGTTCAGCACTTGAGACAACCTGCAAAATCCAGAATTTAACAAACTGTAACTGTACACATTGCATCAGACTACTGCAACAGAAGGTCATTCCTAAGACAATATGAAAATCCTTAACTATGATCTAGGAGAAATTGATTTCCTTGATAAGTGCTTTTAAGTCTGTATGCTATGTATGATGCTTGTTTTCTAATCACTAGTTGTTCAAGTTGCCCTCCCATATTGTCATTCAAATTCAAAGAAGAGAAGTGCTTTTTCATGCAAGAGCATCATGTCTACCTGGCTGTGTCTGACCCTGTCTGGTGGAGTGACTTGGTACTTGTCAGCAGCTATGTCCCACAGTCTGGCAGACACAGCAGTAGCCAGCTCTCTGCTATCCTCCACCTGGATACCAAGTATCAAATTGTCATCAACAGTTACTGCACTTCTCATTTGTGTCCCTTCCTTACACAGATAAAATTGTTATCCAAGCTTCAGCAAAACAACTGGTCCTTAGGCTTTTGTTGGTTCTGTATTGGGCAATTGTGTGTTGAGGTATTAGTAGGCAAGAAAAGGCAAGGAAACCTAACAATATGATGAAGCTTCCACATACCTGGACAGCAGCAAAGCACCTGTTCCTGAAGCCATCATCAGTGCTGTACCTCAGGACAGTCTGCATAGCATCAGCAATGTGGGGAATGGCCTTCTCCATAACTACTTGTTTCTGAAAGAGGAAAAAGATAATGTTCTTATATTGATGAATGTTATTTCAGCACTATCTGACTATAGACACACAGAATAAGATGATATATCAGAAGTACTAACTGATAAATGTCATTTCAGCACCAAGGACAAGGATATTCTTGTGAAAGTTTTGTTTGTGGAGTGATCAATATAGTAGTCATATGTTTTTAATCAAGAGTTACCTCTCTCATGTCAGCATGGTTCTTCAGCACCTTGTTCAGGGCACTGTGGGCTGCTCGGGAGAACTTCCCCCTCTGGTCTGTGCCCAGCTGACCAAGTTCTCTCCTCAGCACAGACAACAGATCTGCAAACACACAGTAGATGACACATGGAAGGGATGATGTGACATGTTCTTACAGCTTGTTCATACCAACTATATTTTCTTTGTCCATTAAATTCTTGCCTTATTATGTGTATCTTGTTTACAAACCAAGGACCAGCACCAAAACTATTATCCACTTGTTAAAGGTAATGTCAGCCATCCATACATAGACTTAGTTAACCTCCAACAAGCAGTCTTACCTATTTGCTGGGTGGTGGTGAGGACACATGTACTGGGCAGCTCCAGGAGTAGGAACAGTTGTAACACATGAGATGGGCCCTGCCCCTCACCTTGCCCCTGGTGAGACTGACTCTGTGCTGCTGCTGCTGTCTCCAGTTGGAAGGTACTGTCTGGCCAGGCAATGCCTTTACACACAGCAGAAAAATTCAAAACACATGCCAAGGTGATTCAGGTCTGACATGTATAAATGTATCTGTAAGCTTTTATAGCTGACTTATGGTTCACTAGTTGCATAGGACTTTCCTTACATTACAGTGCCAACTTATTTCAATCCCATAGTGGTATAGTTAAGAGGTACATGTAGTACCAGTCACCACATCTAATCCCCCATTTACAAAAAAATACCCCCCAAAGTGCTACAGGCATAGTTTTGGAACTTCTATATACATGTATTATTGTAATCATCATCACCTTCCTGTTTACTTTGAGTCAGCTCCCCTGCCAGCCTGAGTCCATAGTCCTCCCACCTGACCAGGTGAGACACAGGTAGGGGGCATTTCTCATGTACGAACAAGGGCACACCTGCTGGGCCATAAGTGTACAGCTAGGGGGGGAGCAACATAGTCATGCCAAAGAATTTAATACCTCAATCAATCTTCATCTTGCCTGCCCACCCATTTGATTTCCTGCAAAACAAAGTTGAAACTGAAGAAATTGAATTGGTATGACAGTGAGAAAGTAGAAGTCACCTGTACAGACTTGCACCAGTGATTAGACAGGAGAGTGCTGTCCACAGGAGGGGTGACAGCTGCTGCCACACACAGCTGAACTCTGACCTCTGTGCTGTCAGGCAGCCTGACAGGACTCAGCATCACTTTGGACCCTGCCCGAGGTCTGATCTTCTTCTCCCAGTCTGGGATCTCAGCAGGACTAGGTAAGGAACAGGAAAGTCATAGCTATATTCTATCTGTATTTAAAAATAATATGCATATTGCGGTATTGCTTGTAAGTTTTTGTAGATCAAATGTAAAACACCTGCAAAATAAAACTATAACACAACACATGTACATTGCATACAAGATATTACATTTTTTCTATAGTGATCATTAAACATTATGCCATTCCATTCATGCATTCTTTTACAGTCAAAAGTATGATTTCATATATAGGTTTTGCACTGATTGAACACAACTGGCAATACACTTTTTCTGAGTGTTGCTATCTAAGTCAACAGTAGATTATAAAGATAGTACATTTGTAGCATACTTACCAGAGGTAATGATCAATGTCAGTTAGCAGTTTTCTCTGTCCAATGGATGTCCTAAAGTTACTTCTGTTTGGTCTAAAAGAGAGGTTGATATTTTTGTCATCTACTTATACAACATGTCATTAAATATAGATATGACAGAATGCAATTATTACTATGCACAAAATACAAAGTTTGCTTTCATGTACTTACAGGTACTTCACAGTTGATGACTGTTCATCCAAACCACGTTGGTACTCCAGAGAAACCTGTGGCAGAAGTCAAAACACACTTTTCATTCCAACAAGGGAGAAACCTGTCAGTAAATACCCCATGCAGCAAATTGGAACTGCTACACGTATATGATTATGTAGAAGTAGAGATAAACTTTATCACCATTATTTGATGCTATATACCAAATATTTCCATTCAAAATCCATAGTATTCAAAACATGATATATCACAGACCTCTGGACTTAGTATGTGAATCCTGTGGAAGAAGGCAGAGATGGCCTGGCACTCAGATAGCACGCTCATCCTACTGTACAAAACCTGTGGAAAGAAATGGTACCTGAGTGGAAAATTAGGTGGTGGTACTTTGCATGTTAATATAAAAAGAGAGAGTCCAGAACCTTGGTGTAATAACATTGAGGGCGGCAAGGAGACAAATGACATGTACACTAATACTTCTAAGGCACCTTGAACTGCACAGAGAATCCCTGCCATCCTGAAGGCACTTTCTTGATAACTTCTCTGACAGAGACATCCTCTGGACCAGCCCCCAGGGTAGCGATACATCGCCTTGTCCTGCCTTCTTCACCCACCAGGTCTGACCACAGACAATACTCCTCTGGGCTGTAGGCCTGGGAGTGGCTCACCACTTTGTGTAACTTGTCTGAAGGACACATTGAACAATATCATACATAATGTTTCATTTGTAGAGATGCTTTACATTAGAATTACATGTATATATTAACAGTTTGATCAGTCTGGCAGGTCTGTAGAGAATAGAATGCCTTTTCTACAACCTAGAGTTTCTAACCAATGTTTCCTTTGTAGACATGCTTTATGTGAATGTTGAATTTTTTAAAGTAGGATAGGTGTTCCACTTCTTGTCTTTCAGGGACCTATCTGGTTACAAGTTGACGACATGAAAACAAATTGACATGGTTTTGATTACCTGTCACAAAGTTCTTGAGATGAAGATGGTTGATCCATGGACCAGTCATGGCAGCTGTAGGAAGATAGGAAAGGCAACTGAGGGCCCACAAGACATTGTACTGTTTTCACAGCACCCTAATATGTTCTTGGAAAGTAGAAAACTATATAAAATATTTGTTGCTTTATTGTTGCCATACAATACCAGTTAGAATTTGCTCATGATTACAACTTTGTGATATCAAATTTAGAAAAAAAGTTGTGTCCCATTTTACATCCTACCAAATTGATATTGATCTTCTGGGAGAGTATAAAAAAATCCCTGGGCCCATGTACCTCTGATGATGAACCACGTCAAGTCTGTCCCCTGGAGTCTGACTTCATCTGACTGTAGGTACACCTGTACTGACAACTGGTCTGTCCTGGCTGTGGGGTGATGGTTATGTCTGCTGCTGTGCTGAACTTGTCTTATGATGAACGCTTGTTCCACCATCTATGGAACAGATATGAACATATTGATGATAAAAGACAAAAAATACAACAATAATGTATGTACTAATATTGTTAAGTATATCAACACAAAGAACATTGATCAGCAAGAATTGATTTCATGAAAATGGAAATTGGATGACATACCCATAGAAGTATTACACTAGTCCATGAACAGTGAGGTCACACTAAGTAGTTCACCCTGCAGGACAACTCTTTTAATATCATTCAGGCTTTTCATTGACATTATGATTTTTTATGATGATCTGAATCCCTAGCAACTATGTTGGAATATAGCAGCAGCGTGTTGGCATGCATAGCATGTACTCCAAAAGGGTGCAAACGACACCGCATGAAAATCATGTACACTGTCATCTTTATATACAACATAATATAAGTTACAGTGTGGTTCTAAGTTACCAACTACCCCTCATCTCACTGTCTTACCTGGATCATTGCTTCCAACAGCGTATGAGGTGGTAACATCTTGGGTTCTTCCATGTTGTCGTCTCTGTAACGTTACACTTACAGTTACCCAAAGCCACCTTTCATTTAGCCCTGAGGACGCTATGATATATCATATCAGGGCTACCTTTCATTTTGGAGTAAGTTTATGAAATTGCAAATAACAAAATTATTAAAAATTATAGCGCTAGCTGTTGCCACACAGAATCCCACAAACCTACATATACTTCATACTTGGGTATAACAAGTTATAGCATAGTTTGGGCACACTTGCATTCGCAAGTGGCAGCCAATGATAACGTTACGTATCGGAGCTCATAACATTTGTAAACAAAAAACGTCGTCTGCTAAGAGACTGAGAAACGCCTTTTCTGAGCAAACCGCTATCCTACCAACATATTCTGCAAGTTTTGCGCCCCCTTCAACGTCTCTGCCTCTCCAGGGAAGGTAAAAAATTTTCCTCGGGAAGTTTCAGGCCAAGTACTCAATTCTGCTCAATATTTTCTCGTATTTCCAAGACGAAAGCGACGGCAACTTTTCAACTTTGCCGCCATCTTTACCCTGCGCAGAACGGATGCGCGAAGGAGGTGGGCGTGGTCTTATCACGTGACCCTCATTTCCGGCACAAAAGGCGGCAATTTCAAATCAGACGTACAATTATGCTGATGTCAAGATTGCTCTTTCATATGATTTAACATCAGTTGCCGTTTATCGGTTTATGAAATAAATCGATTTCATTTTATGCCGTCATTGAAATAAAATTTAAAGTCATCAGGCTTAGAGGGCTATTCATTTGACATATCAAAGTGTTTATGATGAAACTTCAACTGGGATTAAAGTTTCCTTTCATCTTAAAATATACATTTTCCCAAATCATACATACATGGATAAATTATTGTGTGTGGTCCATGAGTATTTTAAAAATTGGTATGTAATTTGATACATGTAACATGCAATGTCCTTACATCCATGCACAGATCTGTACGTTATATAACGTTACACATGAAGTGACTCATCAAGCATGTCTCCTACCTTTAGTCAAATATACACTCACTGAATTGTTGAGTTGGAAGCTTCCATCTGGCTCCACACAGGTAGGCAACGTGATGGTCCCAATTTGTCATCACCCTCCAATGTTGAGGTCATTATACCACAAGCAGCCCGATGGCATGTGCTTAGGGCTGGGTATCGGTACAGCGTACCGGTACAAAACCGGTTTTCCTTATTGGACCGGTCCAGAAAAACCGGACCTGAAAAAATTAGGTGGACCGGATGTTGGACCGATTAGAAAATTAACAGATTATTTTATAAGACATTCACACGTTTTGGCGCTTGCAGGTGGAAGAAAATAACAAGAGTGAAGTAGAGTAGAGTTTGTAGTAATTTCTACCAAGTTTTACAGCCAAACGTACAGGTGCAGTTAGCGTTGTAGGATTTTAAAACGCCAGTATAAGTCTAATACTCCCCCAAACAGATTTCATTGTAGTGAAATGGACCATTGGTATGAGTCATACTGAATCAGGTCCAGGTTCAGGTCCGGACCTGGACCTGATCCTTTGGACCTGAACCGGACCTAGACCTGAATTTTCTGTACCGGTACCCAGCCCTACATGTGCTGTTAGTACATTTATGCAAGCCTATACCTTTATCTTCAAATGTACCTGGTTTGCATTGCATTCCACTTTTTCATGAAGTTGACGATCTTAATCTGATGTGACAACATCTAGCATTGGGATTAAATTAATATACTGTAAATGCATTTAAATTTTCGGGGATTCAATTTCACGGTAGCGGGAAAAAGGACTTTTCATGGCGGTTTTAAGTTCGCGGTAGCACCATGCATTGTAGTCTCTTACTGCCAAAGAAAAATGTGGTGGTTTTAAGTTCGCGGTGAAGCGGCCACCGCAAAAGTTTCTCCATTTACAGTATTTCATTTGTCTTTAATTCAAATGATGTGCAACATTTTCCAGGATGTTACATGACCTATGGATAGCAGGTATACTTCAGAAGTGACAATTTCTTCCGTGTGACATTCCATGGTGCTGGATCACTGACAGGCATGTTACAGTTTGCTATCCCTTTTCATGGGCGTAACTATAGAGCCTGGTAACCAGGTTAGCTGCTACACACTTTCCAGTTTTTCCCTTGCATGGGTCTAGAACTACCCATGGTTATAGCTTGTCCCATATGCAGAGGGAACGAATATCATTACTTAAAAACTTTCTCTGATGTTTGATATCCTAATATCCTCTGGAGACCCAAAATCTCACGAGGGTTTTAAAAAACAACATTAATGAAGGGTATTCATGTATCCATTTCTGTGGCACAAGATTGTTTATATATTGTGATTGGTCTACTTCAAGCTTCAAGATCCTTTTTATGTCCTGCTTTGCATCTTTACTACATACCGCAAGGTAAGAAGTGTAGTGAGCCATACTAGGTGTGAAATGGACATAAAGTTTCCACAACTGTTTGCATATCAAAATAACCTGAGCTATTGGGGCACAAAGCCTCCAGCGTTTTATCAAAAATTGATACATGGTGAGTTTTAATTGAACCAAATATTATAAAAAACAACATTGGTACTTTTTGTTACATCTTTGCCTACATTTAATAAAGTTGAGTACATGTCTTTACAGCATGGGAGAATTGGGAATAACTATTCTGAAAGCACAGATGTACACATATTTATCTTGATTCACTTGCTAAACCTCCACAGGTTCAAGCTATCCAAATAAGATTTCTAATTGGTGTGTTCTAATATTATCTAAGTAGCAGTTACAAAAAAAAAAAATGATGAATAGCAAAGCCAAATGGTTTCAAGATCACATCCAAGCTTTATTGTGGTTCTTGAACATTTTACTAATGTCCCCTCCTCAGCACAATCTGAAAGACAAAACATTCAATGGTTGGTTGATGACAAGTCAAACATTAAAATCAACATCTGTCATGGTTATACAAGACAAAACTCCACACCAACAGCAGTAAATACATCTTCATTTGCTCCTACTGTGTGAGGGATTCCTACAATAACAGTCTTTCAACATATGCCAAGGTACAATCAAAGCACAATCATGTCTTTCTGCTCAGCAAGACATATCGTTTCCTACATGTTGTAACCTACTGCCATGCATATACAAATGATCAAGGATACTTTGTTGCAAACTTCAAACACAAACAAATTCCTAACTAAATACACTAAACTCAAAGGTAAAAAAGGGCCAGGACAAAAATTGATTAACACTGATGGCAAAAAAAAGATACCTACTTTACTCATCTGTTTCTTTGGTCGCTCTTGTGTAGATGACCTGGGCAGAGTGCTTGGAAACAAGTTTGATCATACCTGCAGGGCAAAGGGGTCAATACAGGGAACACAGATAAATGGCACAGCATCTCTAACAGCCAAGGCTACATGAGAGACTATTCATAATTCAAGCAAACTGAAACATACTATTTCAGTTGCAAATCACACTTACAAGCTGCATGACAGGAGACAGCTTACTCTGTGCTCTTCAAAATTAATACAGAGTAACAATATTTTTCCTATCTGAAAAATTAACCTACTCAAATCACCACAGTAAACAAGAAAATCAAAACCCATTTAAGACATGTTTTCTACACTAAACATCCTTTGTACCTTTGCTATGAAGTTCCTTGAGAGCTGCCCTAGCAAGAGACCCACGGATTTTCAATCTCTCGGATACGACTGAAGGTGTGATGAGTTTGTAGCTGGGAACTTCCTTGTAAAGCTTGTCGTATGTGGCCTTGTCGAACAGGACAAGGTTGTTGAGCTTGTCACGAACCTAACAGCAAATAAAAAAGATAGTTAACATTAAGGTCAGGATAACCCTTTCAACTTATAATGGCATTTTGTATATTTTTGAATCTTAATTCCATAGGGATCTTCATTCAGGCCTGTAATACTGTAACTCCTGAAATGTGGTAGTTTCATGTTCACCATTTTCTCACCGACCTCTCCACAAGTACTCAAAATATCTAATATAGTTTGATAAAAGTACTTTAAAACCCAGTGGTACAGTAAACATTCATGGTTGATGAGGTCTTCCCTCCTGAATTTTGTCCCGCTTCTTGAATTTTCTGTTAATTACTAAAGTCTATACTTGGTTTGGCTTCTTAAAGACAGAATAAGAGAAAAATATGAAAGTTGTCTCAAGAGGTGTCCTAAGAATATATCTGTCAGCATCCCCTGTCAGGGTGAAATCAGACAGTATTCTCATCATTGACAACAGAGAGCTTCCACTGGCAATCTTAGAAAGTCCCAAAAAGAACATTTCTTTACAGTTGTAAAGCTTACAATGACATGAGACTTCTGGATGTGCTTCTGCTGCCATATCATCAGAAAGTTTTATTTCTGACATTACAACAGCAAACATACTATTTTTGTTTCTGGTCTAAGAATTGTCATGTAATGAGTAGAAGACTGAAACAGCAATTAAACTAGCTGATCAAACTCTGCTTAACATTTAACTGGAGTTTCAAGCACCATCAGTTTATGGTTTGCAGCATAATACCCACCTTTCCTTTCGACCACTTCTTCTTCTTGGCCTTACCCCCACCACTTCCAGCCTTGGCCTTTTGTCCCTTTTTGTCCCCTCCTTTAGTGTCCTTCTTGGGAGGCATGATGCTGGTTTAGGTGGGTCCTATGTGTCAAGAATAACAAAAATTAAGTTGTAGTATCACATTTGTGATATTTATGATTTACAGCTGCTCATGCATGAGACTTCTTGAAGTTCTAGGTTACTTAGCCTCCCTTCAGTGTTGCAACCTAATATACAAAGCCACAGTACAAAACCCTTGCTGAATGTCATAGGAGTCAACTTAGCCTTAGCTGTAAACAGATGATGAAGTCTGAAAATTACTGAAAGTAATTGTGATACTACAGTTGTCTCAAGAGGTGTCCTAAGAATATATCTGTCAGCATCCCCTGTCAGGGTGAAATCAGACAGTATTCTCATCATTGACAACTAAGAACTTCACCATCCATCTTTGAAAACCATCAAGGTAGAAAACATTGCGACAAAATTTTCTACACACTTCATTTGGCCACACCTTTTGCAACCTAAAAATGTTAATAGGAGCACCCTGTTAAAAATCTTTACTTTTTTCTGACTAATAGCAAGAGCATACTCCTGCTCCACAATCCTCCTGTCAGGATCAGGCAATGTTCTATCATAATCATTGACAATTTAGACATGATCATGCTTTCCCCTTGTCGAAAAATTATGAACTTGACATGGCTTAAACACTTTTATCATATTGGTTTACAAATTGACAAAATCATAAGTCATTAAACGACAAACAGGGTAAACTACATATCGATCTGATTGACATGACTTTGCAATGTTCAGTTGACACAGCCTTGAGGACAGCCTTGTCTTTATAATCAGAGCAGAGCTTCTATAATAAAGGAAGTAAAGTTAACCGTGCCCCGAGACCTGCACATGGTAGTCATGCTTTCCCTTGTCAATTTTTTTAAACCTAATTCAGCTATTGCGCCATAATGTAAGGAATATTGTACTTCCCCACGTGCCCTGCCCGGTTTGATGGCATTTGACGGAGTCCTGTGAATTTAGGGCGAACAGCAGCTGGCTAGTATTGTGCAGCAGGTACAACACATGCAGCTGCCCACGTGATCTCCAGTGCAAATGAGCTGCTCCATTTTGCAACATGGCGGAACTGACCTCCCACATTCTTGGATCAAATAACCCAACTTTTGTACCATTAAATCGGAAAATAATACCATATATCGCTAGAATAGGACATTAACTACACTTGATATGGTGAATGGTGTGGTTAACGTTAGCGAGGAGAGAGAAATCCGGACAAAAAGACGGCGTGTCACCTTTTTTCCAGACTCCACCACGTCCAAAGGGAAAGAGGACGATTGCGCAGGCGCGCTGCGGCATGCTGGGAGCGGAAGCCTCCCTGGCACGGCCTCACGTGACCGCTGACCAATCAGCGGCGGGGACCCCCCATGTCAAGTTGTTGTTTCGTTCTCTTTTTCCTGGGGAGCTGAGCAGTGAGACTCGCCAATTTTGCAAGTTTTCCTCGCCGGTTTCTCGGTATTCCGTCGGTGAATATACACCAATATTGCGTCACAGTGAGCGAACATTGTCTAGAACCTTTGGACGGAGTTGGGAGCAAATCGGTTCAGGGACCGATGGTAAGTACGCCGGGAAAGGGGTGAGTTGGCATGTGTGGGGCCCTATGGCTCCCTCATGCTTGTACTTGCTTCTCCCCTGTCTGTTATACCAGCTGATTTTTGCTGTCCCGTGCAGGAATTTCTGAGATCTGATAGTTGCCGATTTGACAATCGTGTCTTTAGAGTTACAAGACTTTGTGTACCCCTCGTAATCGTTCGTTTAGCATCCCAAACGGCCGGTGTGGCAAAAATTCGCCCGGCCCATGGAAGGCGGGTCAAATAATTGCCCAACCGGCAGCTAGCGCCAGTCTTGCAAACAAAGATTTCCCCTCTTCTACCTAGGCCAGTGCTTCAAACTGATACATTTTATGCGACTGTCTTGTTTGACTTATTAATGACTATGTGAAGAGGAATACTTACAGGAACAAGTTTGTGTGTATACTGAAATCTCCAAGGACAGGACTGTTGTGACGTTGTCCCTGCGTCCTGTAGCTATGTTGTTCCATGATGGCCTTCCTCTCAGTGCTGTGCTCACTCAAATCTCCCCGCCTACTCGCGCTAAATCTCTCTTGAGTGAAGGAATTTTCCTCAGACTTCTACCGTACTTTTTGTCTGTAATACTTACGATCGTGTTGTGATTATTTACTGCGGCCATGATTAAGATAAAACTGTGTTGTTCCCCCCTAAAATTCCCCAGTTTGCCTTTTTCTGTAGCCGGACGGTGGGAAAACAGTGTGGAAAGCACATCTGGGTGTGATCCGCTAAAACCGTGTAATTCCGACTGTCAGAAGTTGGGTCTTCGTCACAATGTTAGTCGACCATGCTTCTGTTTTGTGTCCATTCATGTTTACCAAAAGAAATATGTGCATGGACTTCAATTCGTAAAGAACACTGCCAATTTTTCCCCTGCCAGATCACCATTTGCACATAGCAGTTCAAGCTAAGGCTGGTCAGATGTCACGAAGGGTAAGGAAAATTCAACATTTTTGTTTCTGATCAGTCCCAAAACTCTCTACCTTCTCTCTGTCTGTCTTGTGTTTCTAACCAGCAAAGAGACACCACCACTTCAGGTATTAGCTGCTAGTTGCACAAGCATTAAATGTGTGGTGTAATCATACAATCCATGCACATGAAAGTAACAACTGGCAAACTATTTTCTAGACTGTACACGGTACACCTTGTAAAAATGCCAACTTTCGTAGATTTGCCTCATTGTAAAAAAAAAAACATTTGAAAAAATCAGACTAGGCTTTTAAACTCTTTGTATCTGGGTCCCAAGGTAAGGTGATGGGTTTGTGGTAATAATACTTTGTTGTGTATGTAGCTACGTGTAATCGTGTATGTATGTTTCCTTCTCCACCAGACTTACAGTTTTACACCAACATGTTTACATTGTCAATTTTAAAAGAAACATAAGATAGTCTCCTCACCAGAGCAAGGTAAGACGGTTTCCTGTTTGTGGCTATGTATGCAGACTTTGTACTTGGACCACGTTTGACTTTTTGTTTTGACTGTTATGCTTTTGTCTGTACTGAGAGCTGTACAGTGTTACAGTTTGACTAACAGCACACCTTAAAATCGTTCATCCCATCTGCAGTTAGCGATGCTGTTTTAGCCAAGATCTGTACTGTGTTTGAGGTTCTGACAAGTTAGTGCTGTTTTTTTTAAAACTTTCAGATCAGAGACTCTCCATGACTCATGCATTCTCCTCCCCACAGCAAGTGGTGACTAAGCCATCACTGTAGAGTGACCTCTGGCTACTTCTGCAGACACCACTATCACAATACCCAAGAACTGTTACCCAGCCACACCCTTGCAAGAAAGAGCCACTAGACTGTCTTTATTGTCTTGATTACTGTTCTTGTCTTTATAACAATTTTATCTGTTATGAGTTGCAGAATCTTGGATGAGTATTACCAGATTTTAACTGAATGATGTACATCTTTGTTCTACGACCAGCTCCAGTTGTGAGATAACACTGTTTCTGTTTTCCCTTTTGTGCCAGCAAGGTGAAGAGGTGGATTCATATGCTCCAAGAAAGAAGCTGTCATCTTCATTTATTGATTTTCTCAAGTCGTGACCTAGTTAACTTGTACAAACCTCCAATCACTATCCAGCGATGGTTTCAACTCTACCTTTGAATTGCATAGGAGGAATTGAAGCCTTTAAACATGTCACATGCTAACCTGGCACACAATTCCATCTGGAAGCAAAAAAATGTGTTCTTTTCCATGTGTTCCGACTCTTTGCTTTCATGTGAAAACTATGTTAGATAAAACTTATCAAAAGAAAACTGTACTAAATGTTTGTTGAAATTACAAAAATGCTTGTGATCATTGAAATCTTTTCTTCAGGACTCAAGTATGTTGTCTAAAAAAGTCCTGAGCAGGTAGTGTGAAAAGGTCAAATCCTTTGATAGTCATATTTTATTGAAAGGAACAAACCTATTTGTAGGTTTATTGGCATGCAACCAGTGTTAAGTCTTAAGATACATGTTAATTATAGTGCATATCATGGATGAAAATGTTGATATGCTATTAATATTGTAAGTGTGAGAGGAAAAGGGGAAGGTAATATAAATAGCCCATTTGATTCCTGAGCACCTAAAATAAGTACAATAGGAATGCTGGTGAATGTCAGCTTGGAGTCTCACTGTTCGAACTTTAAACATTGGTCAGTTGTTGTGGTAAGTGGCTAAAAGAATCAGAAAACGTAAAATATAAATGTCTTTGCAAGTAAGATTATTGTTGTATCCTTTTCTAACTGTATATCAGAAGTCTCAGCAATTTGACAGGTGATGTGGTGATATGACAGAATTGTTTGACATGTCATTTTGTATAGTTAGGTGTTCAGCAACTCCATCTGGTGGCATGTCCTCATAATTATTTATCTACCATTGAATAAATTTTCATAGATTTTCTTTTTGCAGATTTGACCACAGTTGGCCAAGCAATGGACATCATGAGCCAAGGTTGGCCTTGAGGTCACATTGGGGAATTTCTGTCAAACTGTGGAATTTGGCAGGGAGAAGAAAACTACCTATAATTACAGATGTCAAAATTCTCTTTGCAGAAATAACACAAGAACTTTACATCTTTATGCAGGAAAAGTTGTCAACAAGTTTGGTGAATTTTATATCTATTAACTGATGAATGGCTTGTCTGATTAAATATGGCTGTTCTAGTGACACAATCTTGTTCCATTGTTCAAACCCAGGGTACAGAAGAGCCCCCGTTCCTGTCGGTGGGCACCGAAGTCAGTGCGAAGTACCGAGGTGCATTTTGTGAAGCCAAGGTCAAAATAGTCAAGAAGTTGGTGAAGTGTAAGGTAAGGAGCATCAGTATTCATCTAGATAAACTCATGTTCCTTTGTATATCATATATTTCTCTTTTTTTTCTTATACCCATATCATGTGGAAAAGAAGTAATAAAACTATATCTCATTGTATTTTCAAGTTGTAGGTTTGGATTGTTTTGATAAACATTAATTTTTGATTAAGAACTTAGTCAGTATAACAGTTCTGTGGTTTTCTAAAGCTCCATGTAACAAAAATGTCACACCTGATGAAATCCCTCAAGTGATGTGGATAATTAAGTATGAAAAAATTGATTGGTGCACATATTCTGTTTTATTAAAACCTCTTGTCTACAATGCAAACTGCCTACCACAGTGAAAGCTGATATGAAGTTTTAACATGAATATTTTTTGAGAGTTGGCTATGATGTTTTTGTCAAGTTTCCTCCAATGTATGTTTTTCCCCTGGGCATGTATACATGATTGTCACACGTGACATGGTGTTGTATCCAGTAGGTGGTCATACATCAGCCCAACCTGTGAGGCATAATTTACATCGTTACATAATGGGGGTGGAGCCAAATTGTATTTTATATAGCCCAGTGCCCTACCTTTCCTAACTTGTACAACTATGTAATCAGCTTCCAATACAATGTTTTTTATTATATAATCAATGCTTCTAAGTCCTAGCAGGACATGGTCTTTTTTTTTTATTGTAACACTCTAAAAATGAAATAGATCATTATGAAACTTTCCTAAGCGTCTTACTGGTTTTGTGCTTCTACAGGTGACTTTCAAAAATGACAGTTCATCAACACAAATCACAGATGACTGTATCATCAAAGGACCTCTTAGGGTGAGTTATTTAAATCATGTCAAACACACCACAGGTATTGTAAGTGAAGCACACATCACATGTTGTATTGCCCCTTTCACCTGTAGCCAAGCTGAACAAACAATGAAATGGGGTCATGTCCAAAATGTGTTACATTACTAAAGACATTCAAGATAATTTCAGCTAGATAGGTTGTATTGGTTCAAGCAATGTATTTTGTTTTGTTTTATTGCAAAATGGATACTCCTTACCTCTTATGACGTTTTTTAAAGCAATGTCCACTTACAAAGATTTTTGAGTTCAGAAAAGATTTTTTTCGTGTATGTGACTTTTTCGACACACATTTTTAACTCAATTCTCACTTTTTTTTAGGTTGGAGCTCATGTGGAAGTTAAGGCTGAGGATGGACAAGTCAGGGAAGCTGTCATCAACAAAGTGATGGATAGCAGTACCTATACTGTTGGTAAGTTATACTTTCCAGACATTTGAATGGCTCAACTTTAATTTTTCTGAAATGCTTTATTATGAACACTTTTTTAAGATACAGTAAGAATTGTATTTTCAATTCATTAATGATAAAGCTTGAAGGTGTTACCATTAATTCGTCCCAAGTGCCTGGTGTGTCTGTCCTGATCATGGCCCATCTTGTCTTCCCCAGTGTTTGATGATGGAGATGAGCGAACATTAAGGAGAACTTCCCTCTGTCTGAAGGGAGAGAAACACTTTAGTGAAAGTGAGGTATGTACAAATTTTACCTTCCTTGTTTCAAAGCACTCGTATGATTTGGTCACTTCACCTTTTGGCTGCACCGTATCATAGATTTAGTTTTGCATCTCCACATTTGGCCGTGGAAGGTCCCTTCGAATATTCAACTGTGTCCTTGACCCTTCTTCCCACAGTTTAAACATGGACGTTAAACCATTACTATTCAGTACTAGCACAAGGGACAAGGTTGCTTCAGTACAGATCAGGAACTCAAACTCACCGTTAATTTAAGTAAACATGGGACAATACTGACCCTTGTATATTATCATTTGACAGGGTGATATTGCAATAAGAGCTGTTTGATCTAACAACAAAAAACTGTTGTACTTCAACAAGTGTGATTGTTATAGAAATGCTTAAGTGACCAGAAATGACACCTTATGGTGACAGTGGTCTTCTTCCATATGGCTCATCATTTCGGTACATACAGGCAGCAGCAGGCAGCTGAAAAGAGAATAGTTAAATAGGCAAGATTGCTAAATAGGCACTTTTGCTGTTTTAAACCCATCATAATGCGAATGTGACCACGCTCTTAAGTACAGGTACAATCTCTGACCATACCTTTTCTATCAGACCCTAGACAACCTCCCTCTGACAGACCCAGAGAATTTCGGTACGCCGGTCGTGCACGGCAGTAGTAAGGGAAAGCGACGGCGGCGGCGCTGGGGCACGCCCACCCGGGTCAGCAGTGACGAGGAAAGTGAGGAGGAGACGCCCACGCCCAAGAAGTCTGCCTCAAAATCCAGTAAGGAGAAGGAGACTCGAAAGGTATGGACTGTGTTTTTATAGTATAGCATGCGGTTAGGGTTTTCCAAAGGCCATTTCAAAAGGCTATCCATTGTGGCAAAGACAAAGATAAAAATGAGAAACTCTGAAACTTCAAATGTTAACTATCTACTTATGATATATCTATACAAGAATTAAGTGGTTGCATTGTGGTCATAAGGTAAGATATGGGCTTACTGTTACTTGTTTTCAATAAAAGGTAATTTGCCAATTTTCTTAATTTATGGTAGTTCTATACCTTGGTTGTTGTATACTGTAGGAAGAATGATAGTGACCTTGAACAACTTCCCATAAATTCAGAGCAATTGTCAGGGCAATCCTAAAATGATCTTCCTTTCACCAGGTCCTGTGTGTGGAGTCTACAGATAAGAGAAGAAATTGGTTTCCAGCTTTGGTATGTACTGTTGTAACTGTTGTACTGTTGTTTACTGCTGTGTTTGGAGTTAGAGCCAGGATTTTCAATTTGTTTTATGTCAGTGCCATTGTAGTTGCTTTTAATAGTGGAATAATCAAATAAAGATGTATGATGTTGTAAATACCTGTAACCTTGAACCCTGAACGTGGACATCAGGGATGTAAATATACCTGTTTTAATTGCCGATGGTAACATGTGCTTTTGTGGAAATGTTTTATAAACAAGATGTGTCCAATTTTCAGTTACCCTGTCAGATTGGAATATAGAGTTGACCTAAATCCTCTTGAAAAGAAAGCTCTGAGTGTGCAGCAATTTTGTGTAACTCCAGAGCAATGTATGACAGAATGTCTTTGTTGCTGTTTTTGTGTGATGGGATGGTATGGACCCATTGCCTACACATGTTAGAAGCAGGTATCTATGACATGAAATGTAAGAGAATGTCTTTGGAAACAATACAATTCTGTACCCTGCATTGCCAACACTAACAGTTTTACCTTGTGTCCCACAGCCTGTGAACCCCAGCAGCGCAGATGTAAAGCTTACGAGAGGCAAGGACCAGATAGCAGTGCGGTCATTCAGGGATGGCAAATAGTAAGTCCTATTCTTCCTGTAACTAGGGCTGTCCAAGGCTTAATGGATGAGAAGGACACACATTTAAACTACCTCTTACAGACTTGCACCTTCTCAATTTTCAGGTGAAATTCTTGCCTGTGTTTGATCATATGTATGTATGGACTATTTCTTCAGAAATATCATTTATTGCTGAATGCTCTGGTGGTGTTCTCAGTGTTTGGCCATGTTGATTTGATTATATGGATGACATCCTCTGGGAACTCCATAACTGATGCGAGCGAGCGAATTAAAAAAAAAGTTTGGCAAAAAAAAAAGTTGCCTCCAGTATGAAATCAAAGTGGCCAGGAAGGTTGAACATAGGACTAAACACACATAGTATGGTATCCCAACAGTTAGGTGTAGGGACCAGTACATTATACGGGTGCAAGACATTTTTTCTTCTTCTTGGACCAATCCGAAAAAAAACAGACCTGGAAAAAAATCAGAGGAACAGGTTTCGCCAATTACAAAATGGACACACTATGTCGGCAGGCATTTGGGGTCTTACCGGGGGCCAAGAAGACAACAAGATGAAGCCAAGAAGAGTTTATACTAAATTATAGTCAATTGTACCAAGTTTCTACAGTCAAAGGTACAGAGACAGTTAGCCTTTATTACTTGGAGATGGGATTTTTGAATGCCAGTGGGAGTCCAATAATCCACCAAACAGATTCCTTTGTAGCAAAACTGACCAACTACCCTTGTTTTGAGTATTGCCAGTTCTCAAGTTTGCACAGACAATCAGGTCCAGGTTCAGATCTGGACCTGAAAATGATCCTCTGGACCTGAACGGGACCTGAATTTTCTTTACTGGTACCTCCCCCTATCAACAGTAGATTTTTTTCTTTCTGTCCTTTCACATCTTATTCTTTGACTTTAGATTTATTTGGCATTCTATGGCATTAGACTATGATTAGTTATCTGTTTTCTGATACTTTTTTTTCAATCTACAGAATATTTGTGCTCATTTTACAGCTGCTTTGCACAATTCATTGTATGGTCAAAAACTTTTTTTTGTTGGAAACGGCCGAAAATTGGTGCGAGCGCGGATGTCATCCATATAATCAAATCAACATGGCCTTTGATGAAAAAAAAATTACTACTTGTGTCATGTTGTACTAACATAACTTTTTCATTGTAGCCATGTAGTGAACAAGGAAGACACAAGGGAGTTTAACAAGGAGCAGGCAGAGAGGATAGAGAGCCCCTCCCTCAAACCTGGTCAGTACAATATACAGACATAGTTGTAATCTCTCAAGTTTTAATATGAGTCTTTGTATATGTGAGAATTCTTGTTTTATTAATCCTAAAAGATAAGAGATCTAGACAAACTTCAAATGAACTGATTAGAAGCAACATGGAGCCAACTGTTTTTCATTAGGATTTAGGGTCAATAAGATTTGTGTTAGTACATTGCATTAGGCCAAATAGTTTTTACTCATGCAACTGGATATACATTACAGTGCTCCTGTCTGTTGGTACATGCACAGTACACAAGTACTCAAGTAACAAATCATACAGGGGGTGCTAAGTTCAGCTTTTTGTCAACAGCTATTGACTTGGCCATCAAGTACTTGGACACTGGGGATGTCCCTGCGTCTTGGGACAACAATAAGAAACGCACCAAGGAGGAGAGTGATGCAGAGGAGGATGATGAGGAGGAGGAAGATGAGGAAGTAAGGGCCATGTTACATTCTTATTTGTTATGTCTTAATGGCTAGTATTTTTGAGATAGGAAAGGAATACATGAAATGTTTGATGGTGCTATAGTATTGATTTATTGCCAGCATTTAAAAAAAAGATATTTACCACAAGGGAACCAAAATTTTCTGCTAATGAAATTCTGAGAGAAGTGGTCACACTCCCTTGGTATGTTACAGCTGTAAAATCTTTAATAAAAAAAATGTCTTGATGTTGGATATAAGTTGGATCGTGTGTAAACTTGAGTGAGCCTGTATATAGTTCTAGATGTAAACTTGGAAACTATAACCCTTCTGTGCGATGAAAACCAATCCTTACACTTTGTTTCTCCCCACAGTCCTCTGATGAAGACTCTGAAGAGAAGGAAAAGTTCTTAGAGGATCTGTATAGGTTTATGGAAGACAAAGGTAAGAGATACACAGCAGCTTTCTGTTGTTGTTTGTGTTTTTGCCTCTTTGGATAAGATAATGTTGTGAACTTCCTTATCTTGTGGATGTTTTGTAAGATTTGTTGTTGATCCTCTTGACTATACATTGCAGGTACTCCCATCACAAAGCCTCCAGTACTGGGGTACAGAGACCTCAACCTGTTTAAGCTGTATGAACTGGTGCAAGGCCAGGGGGGGTTCGACGAGGTGAGAATTGTTGCTTGTGTTTCATTTCAAGTCATTTTGTTGAACAATAATTTTTTTATCAAAGCCTTGTTGTTAGATTGCGAAGAGTGCTAAAATGTCTAATTTCATTTCCCAGGTGACAAAAGACTGTGGCCTGTGGAAAGAACTGTACAGTAAGATGGGGATTCCAGCACAGCACTCGGCAGCTTCGCACAATATTAAAGCTGCCTACAAGAAGTGAGTGTGATTCTTTTCTTTGCTGTATTGATTTGACTTTTAAGATATAGTTTGTTATAGGTTGAAATGTTCGGTAATACTAGATGATAGCAAAGTTGCTGAAGTATCTTTTGATCTGAGTTTTTGTAATTTGTGATTGGGTAGATGTAATTTTAGGAAAGTTTTATTTCACAAATTTCTTTACTAAAAACAATGTTGGTGTGTTGTAGGTACTTGCACGACTATGAGGAGTTTAAGAAGAAGCAGAAGCAGCAGGGCACCCCCAGGGCACGGGGCAGACCTCCCAAGAGTCCCCGCGGGGCAGACAGGTCTGAGAACAAGGAGGAGGACAGAAAGGACAAGAAGGAAGAAGACAAGAAGAAACAGGACAAAAGGGAAGAGGAGAAAAAGAAGAAGAAAGAGGAAAGTGAAGATGAGGGAGATGAAGATAAGGATCAAGAGGAAGAAGCCAGACCAAGAAGGGGGAGGAGGCCATCTTCAGTATGTTTGAATTTGTTCAGCTGTTGGCACCAATAGCTAAGATGCAGCTCTTAACTGTAAGATAGGAAAAAAACTGTGGATAGCTAGATTTACAAAAGTC
The DNA here is from genome assembly GCF_000003815.2 of Branchiostoma floridae. NCBI lineage: Eukaryota > Metazoa > Chordata > Leptocardii > Amphioxiformes > Branchiostomatidae > Branchiostoma > Branchiostoma floridae. Next base: position 15,768,354 of record NC_049979.1, on the reverse strand, counting down.
ACAGTTTGCCAGACAGTTAATATCATCATGATCTGCAATTTCTAAGAAAGCCTGCTTGTGGACTGAATTAAAAACTTTTTTTTTACCAACATGTATCATTTGATTGCATCTGCGGCTTTATGTAGATTCTGTTGTTCCTTATTGCTCTAATAGAACTCATAGAACACTTGACTGTTTTCGGAACTAACCACAATATATGCATTTGATACTTTCAGGCAAGAAGACCACCTGTGCCAGAGAAGAAAGAAGAAAAGGATAAAGTAAAGGAGCCCGAGAAGGCTGCAGAAAAGGGCAGCAAGCCTAAAGAGAAGGATAAAGACAGTAAAGCTTCCACTAAATCTGATGATGAATCAGACGATGAAGAAGATGATACTGAAACAAAGGACCAGAAGAAAGAGGATGAGGCCTCGTAAGTCCAGTTCTTCATTGTGGGTTTGAAACTAGGTGTTCTATGTCATGTAGCTGCATAGAGGTTAAAGAATTGTTTTTCTTCTTGTAACTGTTTGAACTTATCACTGTATACATGCTTCAGAGTAGTACCATCTGTGTGTCATCTCTAGTCTATTCAAAACTTTGCGTCTCTTTTGAACATATCATATTTTATGTAACTAAGATATCTTGGTGCTTGTTGTACGATTGTTGTAAACTGTTTGTTCCCGCAGTGATGATGATGAGAAGCCGCCCCTAGGAGACTACGCCATCGGGGATAAGATCCAGGTGAAATATGGGCGTGGCCGACAGCAAAGGATCTACGAGGCCAAGGTTCTGGAGGCTGAGATGGAGGAGGGAGAGCTGATGTACTATGTCCACTATGCAGGATGGAACGTCAGGTGGGTGCTTTCACTATAGATGTATGAAGAAAGTGTAGTCAAAGGCTTGATGTCTTGAGTGTGTTACATGACAGGTTCTAAGCCAGAAGATTTAGAATATGTCTGTTTGCATTAGTACTTTTAGCTACTGAATTCTGTGTTACAAGACAACATTGCAATACGGCGTTATCCTGTTGCAGCTTTGTAGGTGTAAAAATCTACTATAAATACTGTGGTCATAACTGTCATCCTAGGTATGATGAGTGGATCAACCTGGATCGGATTGTGGGACCAGCTGATAACAAGTCCAACAACAAAGGGGGTAAAAAGGGAGAGCCAGTCCATTCGGGAAAGAACGGCAAAACCCCTCCTCCAAACAAGGGCCTGGGGAAGCGGGGTCGCCCCCCGGGGTCGGGCAGGAAGAAGGAGGAAGACGACAAGGATGAGAAGGAGTCTACAACTTCAGAGCCAGCTCCTCCTACCCCAGAACCTCCCAAGACGCAGCTCAAGAAGACCGACAAGACGGTACAAGTGAAAGTGGAGAGGTTAGAGAAGATGGATTCCCCCAGGGTGGCCAGGCTGACGAGGTCCAACAGCACAGCTGATGCAACGCTGCCTTTTGACATTGAAGGTGAGGAGAGAGCAGCAGTCAATTCCTGCAGTCAAACAGATAATTTTGTTCAATGTTTAAAGTTGTCATGCTGTTCTTCTTCATTGCATGTGTAACTCTTGTCTTCTTGTGTTCTTCTGCAATACAGCTTTGAAGCCCAAGAGAACAAGGAGAAGTTCGGGCCAAAGTGTCACAGAGCCCCAACCATCAGGTAAAGATTTTTCTCCGTTTGTTCCTAGAATCCTTCTTATTGCCAGCATATTATGTAACATTGCCTAGTCTAGATCTAGACAGATTTCAGTGCCACACTTACATACAGGTACTTTATTCAGCCTTCCTCAATGGACTAGATTTGCCACTGTTAATTCTGATACATTGTATAAGGGCAGAAGTGAGCCCAGTCCCCCACTGATAATATGATGCACTATTCAGTGAACAGATCAGAATACATAAAAATTTCCATCTTTGTACTGTGTTCTACCCTTGTTAATGTTAACAGTACCAGCACTGAAGTAAAACCACTTGATGTGTGCGATATACCATGATACTTATAGACCTAAGATTGCATCCGTACCAATTGCTAGGTGCTTGTTTTCCTCCAGAACCTCCAAGTAGTCCTGAACAGATTGCTGAAGAAGCAGAGGGGGAAGAGGAGAGGGAAGATCACTTAAAGATAGCTGCAAAAGAAAAGGATGAGAAAACTACAGTTCAAGAGAAGTCAAAAGAAGAGAAATCAAGTACAGAAGGCACATCTGATGACCAAAACCCTCCCGTGGAGGAAGAAAAAGCAGATGTCAAGAAAGATGATGTGAAGGAGGAAGCAGAGACAAAGGAACCTTTGTCAAAGGAGGGAGACAAGGAGGCTGAGATTGACAGGGAAGACAGCAAGGAAGCAAAGAAGGAGCAATCAAAGAACAAACGTAGAGAGTTGTCAACCAGAAGAAAAAGGAGGGAGTCTGTAGAAAAGGCTCCACCTGAGATTGAAGACACCAGGCAAGAAGGTGTGGAGACAGCAATAGAGCTAGAAAATACTGAAAGAGTTACCAAGGAGGAGGAAGAGAAGGTTGCCAAAGAGCAAGAGATGATACTGGCTGGTGGCGACTCTCAGAAACTTCCTGCTGCAAAGGATGTTGCAAAGGAGCAGCCATCAAAGGATGAACAGAAAGAAGATCCTGACAAGCAAGAAATGCCTCTTGAGGAAAAGGAAGATGGTGACATAGAAAAGACAGAGAAGAGCAAGAAGAAATCAGCTAAAAAGGGCAAGGGCCGTAAGTCAGGTGCTGATCAGAAAAGCAAGGCAGCTGAAGAGAGAAGGCATACTAAAGAGGAGACTTCACAGTCCTTGGAGCACACAAAAGAAGAAGATCCGAAGGATTCTGTTCGGCCACAAAATGAAGACCACATCAAGGAAGGGTCATCCTTCTTGCAAGATGCTCCTATCAGTGTCAGCCTCCCCATAAAAGAAGAAAGATCTTCTGCAGAAGCGAGTAAAGAAGAGGCCCAGGTAAACAGGATATCCCCACCTGACCCAGTCAGCTCTGCCCCAACTGTCACCCCCAACTCCACCAGGTCCAAGAGAGCATCCTCTCCCACAGATTCTGCATTCACCCCTCCCAGCAAGAAGACCAAAGGCAAGACTGACAAGTCTGACAGATCGTTAGCGAGAAGCGACAGGTCATCACCAGTCCCCGAGGCCAAGTCAAGGAGAGGAAAGTCCGACAAAGTCGGCCGTACATCCCCTCGACAGGACAGGTCATCGCCAGTACCAAGCTCTGGGTCCAACAAGAAGACCAAAAAGGAGAAGGTGGAGAAGGAGAAGTTGGACAGAATATCCCCTGTCCTGCCCTCTGTTGCTGATGCAGTGAATATTGATCAGGAGAATCAAGTGCCAGAGAAGTCCATAAAAAAGGAGCCGGAGGATAACAGAACACCTCCATGTTCTCACACGGCCTTCCACCCACCCCTCCGGGCATTGCCCCTCCCAGCATTCCAGCCACGTCTGTGCCCGAGGAAAAGTCTGAGCCCCCCACATTAGAGGAGGCTTTGCCGCCAAGAGGCCAGGAAGAAAGCAAGAGTACTAAAAACGAGATGGACATGAACCTTGAGTTGGACAGTGTGAGTGAACAGCCAGGGGTGGGCAACGAGTCCCCCGTTCAGGACAGCAGCACAGCCTCCTCCAGTAGTATTGGCAGCGGAAACATGCCCACCAACGGGAGTACCAGTGCCAGTGGGACGGAGGCGGTGACACCCAGCAGGAAACGGAAGCACGAGGATGTGGACAGTGCGGGCAGCAAGCGGAAACGCAAGCACCACAGACACAAGAAGGGGCGGCACCATAAACACAACAACGTGAACTGCAGTGACAGTGAGTCGTCTGAGAAGGACAACAAGGATTCCCACCACAAGCACAATGGCAGCTCTCCTCGGAAAAGGTCCAGGTCTCCCTCAGACCCCACGTCACCATCCAGGCCTCCAAAGTTTCACTTCAGTGTTGAAGGTATGCCCAAAGATATCTTCATCCTCTCTCTTTATATGATATACTTATATATCTTGAAGATGTCCGGGTTGGCTTTTCATTGGTATGCTTAGTGAAATCCAATGTCCTACTTAAATGACTTTTCATGACATAGGTAATCTGAAATGTTTAATTCAGTCCAATTCACAACGCTTTCCTGTGAAGAAGCCTAGATTTAGCCTTGATGAAACCTCTATCTTCCTTTACAGAATCCCTGAGGTACCAAGGAGAGGCTAGGATAGACTTTCTACAGACGAAACTGCAGGAGATGAAGACAATCTATGGAGCCCTGAAATCTGAGGTGGCCTCCATCGACCGTAAGAAGAAGAGGCATAAGAGGAAAGAGCGGGAACGGGCAGAGAGAGAAGGTATTGATTGTGTACATGCTGTGCTCCCAATACATTTGATTGCCCCTCACAGTGTGAGGTTTCTGTGACTCAAATTGAAAGTTATGTTTTTGTTTTTTTGTTTTGTTTATTTTCAAACACCTGGGTAGCCTATAATTCAGTGCTAATACACTGGTTTTCAATAGGGCCCAGTTTCACATATACATACAAGGAAATAAAAAAAAAACTTAGAGAAAAGTAGACATACACGTCTTCATTTTTGCTGCATGATTAGCACGGTAAATTTGTCAACGGTTGGCAAGCTTCTTTGAGCTAACCAACATGCCTTGAGAGAAATCATCCATGACTAGCATCAATGTCACACACTATCTCCTCGGACTATGGACGTTTGCAATGTGAAAGCATATTGGTTAGCTGGATTAATCTAAACTGTATCTCCTGTTCCACTTGATTGACATCTTCCGTTTTCCTCTTGCAGCAGCTCAGGCTTTGGCATCGGCAGCCCACAAGAACAACTCTGGTAACATGAGCAGTGTCAGCAGTCCTTCCACAGTGTCGGTGGAGTGCAGATAGGCCTCGTTCACTCCACCAGCTCTTCCCAAGAGCAGCTAGCAAACAAGGGGTTTATAGGGTTCTGAACAGTCCACTTTTGTCTGGGGGGACAGGGGCATCTTCTGGTGCAACAATGAAGTTTTGATTGGCTTTCGGATGATGTCCCAAACAGGTATGCCCACTTGAGAAGTATGACCAATCTTGACTGAAACTGGCTGGGAGTATTATAGTAGTTCGTTGTACAGATTTTGAGAATGTTTATGTGAGAGAATGGTTTGACTTTATTCTTATGGGCATATTGGGCGATCATGGATGCACCGATCGTATGAAATCGGTTTGATTATTGTGAATGCAATGTTCCCTGATCCTTTGACAAAGTGGACCGTTGTACAAGGCATGGTGGGCATGGCAGACCAGGGCAGTGTTAGTTAGCCTATGTGTTCTGTGGGACCAGGCTTGTGATCCATGTAGTCATATTGTAGTCTCCCTCATAGGCAACTGGCTGTCCCTTTTGTTCTAACCAGTTTGTCCTTGGTTAGCTGGCTAGATAAAGTAACAAAAGTGACAGATGTCCCTTGGAGTACTGGTAGCTCCTTCCAGTAAATAAAGGTATGCTCCATCAGTGAATTAACCACAGTGTTTACAGAATTGAAAGACTTGATTTCTTCCAGTTGTATAAGAGCAATACATACATAACATGCTGTCTGCCATGATCACCATGCCTCAACCCTTCTACGTGGGCCAACTGTAAAATTTAAGACCTCCAAATGCTAGTGAGATAAATCTATTTCTGTGATAAAGAGAGCAAAAAACTGTCATTTCAGATTGTTCATATAGTCATTCAATGTCATTATTTTCACAGAGAACTTCAGTGAAGGTAAAAGAAATCCATATATTTCATGAAGTTTTATACACAGTTTTATGCAATGCTACCGAGAAGCAGACATTTTCCAGTCTGCATATATGTAGTGGACTGGATTTTTATTCTTATCCCCATTATTTAATGTATTTGTTGCCAAAAGGTCCCTTATTTGTTTATATTATTGTGGATATCTCAATATTTTGATGTTGATTTTTGTACAGTAATTTTAAGGAATTGGAGAGAGTACAGGAGAGGAAGACAATGTCAATCGAATTCCAGAGGCCAAAAATTGGAATATTTACAGTATGTTCTTGTGCTGATTCCATACCTGGCCACGCCTTAATCTGAGCTGCATCTAACCATGCATTGTGCCACATCATTGGCCTATTGAAATAGCAAATCAGAGAGATAACGTGTAAATTGAGGGAACACCTCCACATTTTTTATTCTTCCCTTCTTACCCCTATCCCTTGTACATGTTATTGGTCTTTTCCTGGTATATTGGTGAGGAATAACTCGGCTTATTTGCTGAATACAGGAAGAGAATTTTTGTCAGAAAATTCCAATGATGTATACTGCCATTATTCCTACTTCCAAATTAATTATTACGATGCGTGGCTGAGAATCTTGTAGATATTTCTCTTGTAGACATTACTACACGAGTCTTGATGGAACATTTCTGTGTGCTTACTTGACAACCACTAGATAAAATAAATCGTCATTTTACATTCAAGTGGAGACTGCTGTGTTGCATCTTTTCTGTTTGATGTGTGGATTACTCAATAAAATATCTTTTATGGACAGTTTTGTGAAGGTTAACTTTGGTGATACAAAGATGTCAAGTACATGTATTCAAGCACCGACACATAAGGTGCATTACTCAAGCTTGTCTTTCTTTTATAGCATTTGTTAGTTGGCACTGTAACAGTGTAACTACTGGCCACAAATTAGTTGTTCCGGGAATTGCTCAGTAGAAATTTGATCATTTGAAAGAGTTTGTCAAAACTTTATAGCTAACTATTCTCCAAGTAGTTGGGTTTTTTTGTGTGTGTTTGTATCAGGCTGTCTATTTTGTCCTGTTTTCTTATTACCAGTCAAAGAAGGTTGACGGATAAAAAGAAAACCTTACAAAATAGCCTGATACAAATGCTAAAAAAACAACCAGCTGGAGCCTAACTTCTGCTTTGAGTATAATAGCTACCTTCTGTAACAAACTGTTGATTCATGGTACATTTAAAACAGGAAGAAAGTAAAAAGTGTTTTAATTTTGCTGGCTAGTTGAAAAAGCTTAACTGTCTTACATTACTAGGTTGCAAGAATTGTGTTGTCAATATCATCGTAAATGGAAAGGACAAGAGATCTAGAACTACTAAAAACAAATATAATGGGGAAAACTAAGATCATTGGCTGTATATCAAATTTAATACAAAGGACTCACAGACATCTGTTACGGAAATATAAAGCTTACCTATGCTTCCAACATAAAAGGAATTATCTAGAGAATAGTACTGTATTTCACATTAATTTCAGCACTTCATACTCATCATGCAATTTGCCTTGGAGGGCATGTGGGCAGGCAAGTACCAGGTAATCATTTTCCTCTAGATTTCATCCCTCCCTTGAACCCAGGCTTGTTTCTCCACCTCTCTTTCTTCCCTCCTTGTTTCTTCTTTAATCCCATTGCTTTATCCTTGGGCTGGAACTTGTCCTTCCTGTGGGATTTGAGGCCTTGGTCACTCTTTTGGGAAAACTTGCCCTTCAGGAAGGGTTTGTTGCCTTTTGATGCTGAGCCTGACCCAAAGCTGTGATAAAACTATTAAGGAATAATCAACAGTCTGCATTACCATTTCTACTTACAATGAAGAAAATTGCAGGTGAAAAATAAAACACATTTGCTGATAATTAGATACTTGTACATTATGATCTTTTGGCTTTTAATACATAACAGATTATGATAGAAATAATCATCTTAACAAAAACAAGTGAAGTCACTTTTTTCATTTACTTTTTTCTATTTCTCCGTAATATGTAATGTGATGACATCTTAGAGTCTAATAACGTAATGAACTTAATGATCATGTTGTCTTGTCATTGGCATGAAAGCCTTTCTGCAGTTCATGAAGGTCTGCAGGACTTTTCTATGTTGGCTTTTAGAAAGGATATTGTGTTCTTGACTTTTTCTTTCTTGACAGCCCTCTTCACCCTGATTTTTCTTCCAGAAAATGTTTTTTCATTCAGTCTGATGGCTAGACCTACAGATGCAGAGTCCTGTATGGGAAATAGTGAGCATGAACATGAACACAAAAAACACTGGTGTTCTTTATGCAACAACACATCCAGGATACAGGGGACGTGTGACAATTGGTCAATACTTGTTCATTGCTCTTAAATGACAACAGTTTTTAAAAAGTCTATCTGATTACAGAAAATAGCATTGAATAGTTTACAAAATATGAAGGAAACAGCTGGAGCACACACCTGAAACAGCACATAACCAAATCCCTTGCCCAGCCCAGACTTGCTGTCCCTGATGATCCTGACCCCCTCCACCTCCCCACACTGAGAGAAGTGTTCATACACTGAGTCATCCTCAACATCTGGGAATGGAACAAAATGGCATTTGTACAGGTAGGGAGTATTGGAACAGTAAGGCATTCAGGCTAATAATGCTTTAAATCCACTAAAATGTAATGTAATTAGAATGTGATGTGATTTGAGAAACTTGATTGATGCTGTATACTCACCAAAGGGAAGGTTGCCAACAAAGATAGATAACTTGTGGTCAAACTGGGAAAAAGGAGACAAATCAATGGTTAATGGCTTGGTATTTAACAGTAAGAACCATTATCTTAAGTGAGTGAAATACAGGAAAATCAAATATTATGAAGACTTCTTAAGTTGGCTGATACCTTTTTGCTGTTGCTAGCCAAGTCCACTCTAATATGGTGTGACCCTCCAACTATTGTACCATTCCTGAATACACACAAAACATACAAAAGGTAAGTAGATACATTGTAATCCTTACCATCTAAAGAGGAGAACAAGGGACCTGAGTATTCCACTTTGGTTCAATGATGAGACACAAAAAAACAGACAAAATTTGAAAACTATCAAGACATAAAGAACCATAGAATTCTAAGTAAACATTGGATATTGCCAATGACTTAATATGTTATATGTGTACATTTTCAAGAGTCTGTGTGCAGCATAGCCCTAACCTTTTGAGTGCAGCCTGTGCTGATGCCTCTTCTGTGAACACCACATAACAGTTCATGTTCTTCTTCTTCTCCTGGATCTCTTGTCTGTCATGGAAATCATCAAGAGAAAGTCAGATACAGCGTTGTACAGACCAATTTAACAATGCAAAAATCCTTCAAAAGTTCAAGACAAAATATTTCTTCCTTAATGGGACTATAACTATAAGGTTCACACGGACATGTGCAGAAGGTACTACTTTTTGTATCTGGACACAAGAATGTAACAGATACCTCATCATGGCTACTCTCTTGGAGACATTTGGATTAGACTGAGCCTGGAATAAAATGGTAATAAAGGTGAAGTTATAAACTGGTCATGTAAAATGTAACAAATACAATTTTCATTTCTAATTTCAAACTTTGTCAACAAATAGGGAAGCAACAGTTGCTAGAAAAATCTGTTCATTTGAACAGTTTTCCTCGATACCTATACCTTCAACCTCCAATTTGCACCCATCACATTAAGCTTTTTCTAGTTGATAATAGCTTTGTTTTCACTGGCCGAAGCTGTAGCACTTTGGTCAATAGATAAACTTACTATTGATCTGAACCGGACTGACTCGATTTCACCAAACTTCCGGAACATCTTCTTCAACTCCTGTTGGAACATCAGTCAAACAAAACAGTTACTCTATGATGTTAGTTGATTGTTAAAGTAGTAATAATAAATTCTTACTGAAAAAGTATAGATTATACGACACATTGCTTACTGTTGCTGTTATTTATAGTGTTAAAGCATGTACTATGTGTGTTTCTTTTTTCGTACTAGCCTTTCGTACTGCCTAGCCTCTTTCACAGATTAACAGTAGACTGCGCATGGGTAAGTCACAACACAAATGCCCGGTGCAAATAAACAAGGAAAAATAAATTTGAGTGTACAGGAAAAACTGATTTGAATGTAAAGGACAGGACAAGTGTTTTAAGCGGGTTAGTATTACATGTATTTACATATATACAAGACGTGTATAACGGTGTATTTCATTTCTGTACCTTCTTTGTTGTGCTAACAGGCAGGTTCCCAACAAACACTGTCCTCTGGTCCCTCTCAGGATCACGCAGCCTCTTGCCAGGAGTTGGGTTTGCATCTTCCAGTTCAGTGATGGTCATCATCTTCTTCTTTTCCTCCTGTTTCTTCTTTACTTGCTCCTTCCTAGTCTGTTCCGCTTGGTCTGCATTCTTCAGGAGTGACTCTCTTCAAAAGTTCAGAAGACAGAACAAATCAACTATCAGTATGCTATATGTATTACATGTACCTATTTGTCATAAATATTTAAATTAACAAAGGATGGAAAGATACAGGAGCATATGAAGCTTTAAGTTTGATAATCTGTACCTTTCTGATAAAATCTTGGAATCACGCTTTTTTTTCTTTCTTGATGTCTCATCTTGGTCTTCAAGATCCTTTTTTGCATTCGGGTCCTTTGATTGCTGAGACACAGGTGATTTCTTGACCGTGTTCTTACTTCCCTGTACATTGGCACTTCCTGCTGTGCCATCTTTATTGTCTAGAGTATCAGATGCTGGAACTGAAATCGTGGCATTAGTTTTCTTCTTCTTTCTCTTCCTCTTCTTCTTGAGTGGCTCAGAATTCTCAGAAACTTGAACCTGGCCTGTGTCTTCTACAGTCACTTGCTCTGTAGTTCCCTGTGTGCTGTCTGATAACTTCCTCTTTCTCCTTTTCTTCGTGTTTTTAGGCAACGTAGTGGTATTTTCAGGTGGAGTCTTTGATCCTCCTTTCACAACAGGGACATCATCGACTGATGATTTTTTTACAGGTTGTCCCTCTGCTGGTATCATGCTTTTGTTCTTTCGCTTTCCTTTCTTAGACCCTTGACTTTGACTTTGAGTGTTGTCTGCTGTTGCTGTTGTTGTTGCTGACCTTGTTGTTGTCTGGGGGCTTTGCACTGTGTTATTTGACTCCTCTTTGCTACTCATCGTCTTAAGTTCCTTCACTTTTTTCTTGGAAGAAATAGTACTATCCTCAGCTTTCCTTTTACCATGCTGCCGCACAGAGCTGGAGTTGTTACTACTGCCTATCCCAGGGGATGAGCTAAAAGGTGATGTTGGACTGAAAAGGGCTGACAGATCTGATAGTACAGATTCTGTCTTAAGTTTCTTCTTTGCAGAACTGTTGGGAGTCTTCTGCTTTGCCAAGAAGTTGGCGACACCCCCAACAGTGTATCCATCAAGAAATAATCCAGCACTGCATCAAGAAGGAAAATGGTTGATTTTATATGAACATCTAAAAATCAACTGGAATGCAGCAGTATAAGTTGTTTTTAAAGCATTATTGTGTAGAAATAATACCATACATGTATCATAACGACCATTTGTGTCCAATTTGGACGAAAATATTCTGCATGTATCGTACTGTGCAAGCTGTGTCCAGCCCAGGCAGACGATATGGTTCCCCCCTCCCACAGTGCTGACTTAAACGTCATGAGAAAGAGCACTGGTTGAGCTTATGGTTATTCTTTGGACAACATGCAACGGTTAAAATGCCGGCACTTACCTCATGATTTTCTTTGACTCCATTCCTAACCTTTAAATGTTGATATTGACGATTCAAACCCCTACTTGCCTGGTAACACGCGCACACATGCAAACTTTTACAGGTCAAAGGTTACCATTACTGCCCATCATGCATCATGGTCATGCCCGCCATTTTTGTAGCCAGGAAGATTCTTCTCTCGATATCTTGTGCAATTTTTGCCCAAAACAGCCTTTTTTTTGCTGATCAACGTCTCCTGAAGAGCAGCAACGAAGTATAGTTTAAGTAAGTATTGCACAGAGTTTCCTGCCTTTCATGAATTTGGAAGAATGTCATGCATTCCATTTCCCAAATTGTGTTGTGGCATTCCCTGGGGACCCCCAATCTGACAGCTGACGTGAGGATGACAAAAAAATGTATTAATTTCATCTAAGATGTTCTATCCCAGTTTCAGGCTCTAAAACTTTTTTTTTCGTGCTTCCTGCAGAAGAGTATACATGGAAATTGCATTATTACTACTAATCAAACGATTCAAAGACTTCTAATGGACAGGTACGTAATTCTTTTAACAATAACTAACAGGCCTCGAAATTAACTTTTCCCCCTACTGTCCCAGAAGTGTTCCCAAAAATAAATTCCAATCGTCCCGAAGTGAGGATGGATGGTCCCACGTAGGAAGTATGTATTACAACAATAAATATAATGTTGAGTCAGACTCAGAGTACAAAATTTCTGTATAACTAATTGTCAATTACATGTATACAATAAACTCGAAATCAACGCAGATTCAAAAACATGTCTTGTCCAGAAATTTGAGACAAACCAAACATAACAAGTGGAGGTTGGGAAGAAAAACTTTTTAACTGGTGATTTTGGGCCATCAGAAGGAGAATTATTATCTTCTGACATTAAAGATGTACACTGTTTGTGTAGAACTTTAGGACTTACATGTCGAATTTCCTTCGGAAGATTTTACTCCATGTAAATAAACGCCGTGGCGCGCAGCTGGGAAAATCTTTTTTTTCAACCTCCTTGGGAGAATCGAGCAGATCATCAGTAAATAAGCTGCCACCAAGCTCCCGTTACCCCAGTTAACTTCTCAATAAAACTAAAAATTACATTCTGATGTTGATAATTTTTTTATCGTCCCAAAAAAGGTCCCAAAGTGATTTTCTAGTGTTCCCGGCCTAAATTTTTGTTGCCCCGGGCCTATGGGACTATGTTAATTTCGAGCCCTGAATAACACTTCATAATTTCCAGGACAGAGAGTACTGTTGTGAATGCCATGGATGCTCTCCAGGGAGACCTGTTCCACCCGACCCCCGGGGCAGTGACGGCTGACCACAGTGGGGGGATCATGCCCGACCCCCCCTGGCGGGAGTGGGTCACCCCCCACAAGATCTCCCTCCTGATCCTGATCAGTGAATATGTGCAGAGTAAGGCTGAGCGGAGTCAGGGGATAACAGATGTCTTCACTAAGGTATAATAATACTTCTTCATTAAATTTAAAAGGTCTTTGTTGAGTTTAAAACACAAAAGTCAGTCTCAATACCTTTTGTTTCTTCATGTCATTATACACTGAAATAGTATTTGCATGCATGATGCAAAACCATTTTGATATACATGTCATGTGTAACGGCATATTTTTAACCTTATAATGTTTCTTGCAGACTCTGCTGTTTGGTGTTCGACTACAGCGTAACTTTTCCCTTGCCCTTCTGAAGTGGATCCAAAGTCCAGACGAGACACTTGCAGACCTGCGCAGAGAGGTGGAGAAACTGGCTGAAGGGGATCCCTCAACAGCAGAGACTGTTGTTGGATGGCTGGACAACAAGCTGAAGGAGATGGCACAGGATGGACTGATGGTGCTAACAGACTTCATGCAGTCTTTAGAACAACTGTTTAACCTGTCAGCTGAGGGGGAGGAACCACTGCTGCAGAGGGCAGGGGTGGTGGGTATGTTCATCAGAAGGATGGTGCTGGCCTTCGACAAGCTGTCCTTCAGCCAGGTGTCATCCCTTTACGAACTGCTGATGGAGTACTGCCAGGAAGGAAAGTCATCAGTGAGGGACAACCTGGATACAAGCGATGCGATGGAGATGGCAGATGAAGGGGAAGGCATGCGGAGAGAGGACTTGGAGGTCGGTAAGGAGGATTCAACGATACTGTCCTATCGCCAAGCGCAGTATTACCTTTCTTTGGGACTTCAGAATAACTACAATGATGCAGAGGCATCATCACCGGCTGAGTTGCAGCAGCAAGTACAGAGACTCCTGAAGAGCAACCCGCTGTTTGTGGAAGCACACTACCTGAGTTATCTGAACAGTATGAATGTGTACGAGTGGTGTGGAGCAGTACAGAGCCTCCATCTTTACTTTGACCGCTTTTCCCTCCACTCACAACACAACCAGCAGAGTAAACCTAACGAGGATGCGATGGCAGCGAGAAGCTACCGATATGCTGCGTTGAACCTCGCTTCGCTACACTGCCGGTTCGGGCACCGCGAGGAAGCCATGGCAGTTCTCCAGGAGGCGATACGTCTGGCACAGGTTACTAACGACAATGTCTGCCTTCAGCATGCACTTATTTGGCTGAGCCGTCTGGAGCAAGATGAATCCAAAGTGGCCATGCTCCTGCAGCGGTCTGTCATCCGTGCCAGCGTGCTAACCCTTCCCTACCTGGCCTCCATGGCTGTACAGATGTTCACCAAGCTGAAGGCACAGGCAGGGTTAAAGCCAGCCAGAGTGTTTGAGTACCTCGCCAAAAGTAACAGCCTGAACTGCCTGCACTATATCCCCGAGCTGGTGGCATCGTGCTTTGCTCTACAGACGGCGCTGTGGCAGATGTACGGGAAGAGCGCCATGTCCCTGCTGAACATCCAGCTGCTGCTGCACGGCAGTGGGAACCCCACAACCAACCACTGGGACAAGGAGCTGGGCTGCCTGGTGCTTTCTCACCTAGCAGGTAGAACTATAATATAGTATAAGGTATTTTGCTGTAGAGGCATTTGTACTAGTAGGTAAAACATGCATATCATCATTACCACATATTTTAGTACATGTATCAATACCTCAACAAGGGACTGTTTTAGATAGAAAGACTGCATAATATTCTGTTCCGTTTTCCCCCTCACACATTACCTCTTACCTTGTGTCTTGAATCTTGATTTGCAGTGATCCATGCTGACCAGGGGAATTACACCTGTGTGTATGAGATCTTGCAGCTGCTAAAGGAGAAATTCCACCATATCAAGAAGAATGCCAGGGTCTGGATGTTTGCAGAACAGGTTTGTTTTGCATAAATGGTGAATTAACCCAAAGTGTAACACACCAGTTTTACAAAGACCAAACTGGTACAGGTTTGATCCACTCTCACTGGGGCATACTCCTACTCTTGGCAAGACCACTAGCGGGTTCTACCTCCAAAGTTATAACTCATGAGCTAAGTAAAAACCTTTAGTAGCTTTACAACTGCTACATAAAAAAAGAGATTAAATGGTGTTTACTTTGTGATTTTTTATATTTTAATGTTCTGGAGATTCTGTTATAAGTTGGTTTCACTGGTATCGTATGTGTAGTTTTGTATTTCCTTCTGTAACTATGTATTCCTCAATAGTGCATCAACTTTGACCGAGCACTGAGGAACCACAAGTGGACTGCTGCGGAGACTGCCATCACGAGTCTGGCAGCGCTGGACAACACAGAGGCCCAGTACAGGAGAGCACTACTGCTGAAGGAGAAGGGTGACAGTGTGGGGGCCTGTAAACATCTACAGGAACTACTGCAGAAGTGCAGGGAGGAGCCCTCCACCACAATCACAGAGATACATGCAGGTACATGGTTTAGCAATTTTTTAGTTAGCAAGCTCAGAATAACAGGTAGTAAGCAGCTAAACTTGAGTATGGTAAGTAGAGTGACTTGATTTAGCATTAAATAGAATTGCAGTTTTGATTTTCATTCAATTTAAACATGTAGCACATTTGTATTGCAAATTTACACGTGTTACAATTACACATTTCCTCATGCCAAAAATGCCCCACAACGCATGTGCCTTGTGTATCCTATGTGTTTTACTCAACATTTACATCTTTACCCATCTGTAGGTGTACTGCTGGCTCTGGGGGAGGTGTACACTGCTGCTTCCAACCTCACCACAGCCAACAGCTACTTCCTGCAGTGCCTGACACTGTGTAAGGAGCACCACCTGAACCACATGGCCACCATGGCACAGCTCAACATCGCACACATCCAGCTACTCATGAAGCTACCCACTCAGGCACTAGCTCTGACAGAACAAGTCATGCCACAGGTATGGTTCATGTTCCGGATACAATATTACGAATACAGTTCAATACTGGTACTTACCTTACACTAGGCTACTGATAGTGTACTGTGGATTGACTTTTATTGTTACCAGTACCTACTGTTAGCCTGGGTACCATCCTATTTCTACCGGGGTTCCCTACACTCACTTCCCTAATTAGGGGTAGCGAGTGTAAGGAGCCCCGGTAGAATACGGATGATACTCAGGCTAACCTACTGTTGTTTGAATCATCCATTGTTTTTACTGAAATTATTTCCTCTTCAACATCACCTATCTCCAAATAGTTTGCTTTCTCTTTAGTACATAGTACATGTGAACAAAAAAGCCAAGTATAGAACATGACTTAAATCAGGCTAGAGTTACCTGTCATTTTCTTCCTTCTGTCCCCTCATTGGAAATTTTTTGCATATGTTGAGAAGTGGTATCATAACTGTTTGTCTTTCTGTCCAGGTCCTGTCTCACGGCTCGCTCTACAACAGATCTCGTGCACAGTTCCTTCTGGCAAAGTGCCAGCTAGCATCTTCTGATCCCAAACACCCTACTCAGAGGAAGGCAGCCATCTTGTCGGCCATCGGCACCCTAGGCATCGCTCTGGAGGGTTTCCAGAAAGTGGAGGCCCCTGCGCGAGTAAAGGACGTTCTGTACTATCAGGCTCAGTTGTATAACGAGGTGGGGAACTCAGCAGACAGGAACAGGTGTGCCCTGCAGTTCCGCCAGTTAGACCAGCAGGTACCCACCAACCCCACACAGATCCTCAACATCTTCTGATCAAAGAAATATGGATCATCTAGATTGAAGGCATTAAAAACTAAATTGAAACAACCAGAAGACTGGTTTTCCATACCAATTGTAGGACCTTCTTCAATTGCCTCATAAGGCATCTTTCTAAACTCTTCATTGTAACAATTGTTTATGAATATACTTTTATCAGGCATATACAATATGATCTTGATAAAATATACTGTAATTCCTGATTTTTTCACTGTAATATTATGTTCACGGTTTTCACGGTGACGACTATAGCGTGAACTTATCATTACCGATAAAAAATAATTCACAGACTTTTTTCATGCGCACTTGCCTCGACAGTGAACATTTAGTTCCGAGAACGAGTTCAATTTTCTCAGACCGTGAAAATTTGGTACCGTGAAGATAAAGTGAATTACAGTAGGTTCTTGATAGAATATATACACAAATGTTGTAGATTGTGAATATTCTCTATTTGTCTGAAAACTGGAGTTTATTGTCTCCATCATTGTGTTGTCATGTTGCTAACTGTAGGGGAGCTGACAATAATTACAACTGAAAAATATATCATACATTGCATCATTTATTGAGCTGAAACAATAAATACAATCTAGTAACACAATCCAGTGTGTGCTTACAATGTATGCTTCCATCTAATGTTCTAACAATAAGATGAATCTATGAAACTCTGCCAATATGCATATATATATACAGTACAGTATATACTCTCTGCGACTCTCATGGAAATATATGAGAATATTTGGGCTTCACAAAACCTGTCTTGGCACATTTCATCTGTCTACATGTCTCAATTTGCTATATAAAGATCCAATGCTCAAGTCCATCTGGCAGCCTTAAGTTTTCACACCATGACCAACTGACTGTTCCATGTCAACTTTATGAATTAAAGTCATAAAAATCTTCTGTGCAAAATACAGCCACTATAAGGCATAATGACCATTTGGCCATTTTTTTTCAGTCTTAGACTAACCATGGCATGCCTAGCTCATACCCGCTCCAAAGTGAAAACCGTTCTGGTGACCATTTTTGCTATCGGTATATCCTTTCAGTGCTTGAAATACACAAGTCTGTATTAATTACATGCAAATAATCACTGCTCTCTTACAAGCTAAATTTAATGTTTATCAAACCGTACTGAAATAACTACTAGTAACACAACATTTCAATTTCTTAGTTTATCAGTTCTCTTTACTGCAGAATAGATACAAAGCATGTGTAGTTTCAAGTATATATGAAACAATATCACTATCAAGCCACATGTAAGTACACCAAGTCAATGAAATCTATTCTTAAATATACATACATATGCTGTGCAACAGTTTAATATTGTGTACCATTAAATGAAACAGATGTATATACAGAAACATATTCATGCCACAGCTTTTAAACTTTGCTAAAGTTTGTACCATATTAAAGAAAACATTTCTCACAGTACTCATTCTCCATGTGTCAACCTCTCTTGACCTTCAACACATGTTCAAGAGTCTATCATAACCTGCATGGCTAACCATTAGCAGCCGTGGGCCATTGCCAAATGCATGTGCCATCAACACTGGTAACAGACATTGCACCAGGCTTCAGTGTGGATGGGTACCAGTCTACATCAAGCAGTTCCAACAACCAGCCCCTTCAAGTGTTGTGTGGGCAGTCTACTGCACTTAGCAAGTGTTGCTCTGTAGTCAGTAAGGTGAGCTAACATGTCCACCACCAGTCCACACTAAGCACATTGTGTTGAGATATCTCCTACTCATACATGTACATGTATGTGGCTGCCCCGTACAGCCAAAGTACAGCGTGCTGAGAGGTGTGTAGCACATCTACTCCTACACAAGAGTTTGACTTGTGGAGTTGCCACTGGTGCCCTGAAATCTACCATCTCTGCTGGGCAGTCTAGCACTTCCTCCATACCAAGTGCAGTGTGCTGACATAACTGCTTGTCCTGTGGAGTTACAGTACTAAACGGCACACTGTAAGGTACCATGTGCCAAGTCCATTCCTGTACTTCCCCCATACATATGTACCTCCTGGTGAGATGGATGGGGACCTACAGCCTGTAAGCTGTGTCCTTGTGCAGGAGGAACCGTGTCATGACCTGGGGGAGGGGCAGCTTCAGCACCTTCTCCGACAGGTGTCCGCCCTGCGCCAGCGTGTGGCGGATCATCAGGCGACACAGGTGCACCAGGGGGCGCGGGTTACCTGCGGGATGGACAAAACATCGGGCCTCTTATACTATAGCTCCAAATAATCATACATGTACTGACTGGTGCATTGTTCTGAGGTGTTAGATGGGGCCAGGAGTTACTAGTGGGATGGACACATATGTAACATGTCTTTCTCCTGAATAACACCTTCCACAACATACAGGTTTAAACAGTGGTCTTATTTCTAATGTACAAAGCTACAAAATACAATGTACTTCCACAGCCTACACTGGCATTTAGTTGACATGTACTGTAAATGTATTTAATTTCGCAGGAATTTAATTTCGTGGTAACGGGAAAAAGGACTTTTTGCGGTGGATTTAAGTTCGCGGTAACACCACAGACTGCAATCTAATATCACAATAGAAAAATGTTCGCGGTGGTTTTAAATTTGCGGTGAAGTGTTCTCCGCGAAAACCGCGAACATTAATCCACCGCGAACATTTCTGCATTTACAGTACCTGAAATCTTCTGGATGTCTTCCCATTCTGATTTGTCCTGGACACAGTCCTTTAGCACTGAGCACAGTTGGACGTTCCCAACATAGTCCAGAAGGAGACGCACCATTGTCCCTGCTCTCTGTCTGATGGAAGAAAAGAAAAATAAGCTGAAGGAAAAATAAACAATCAAACAACATTTCCATCTAGCAGTATATTAGAAACCCAATATGGCAAAGTTATATGCCAAACTGTCAAATATGTGTAAGAAGTCATGAAACAGACAAGAACTCACTTGTTGGAGTGAAGAGAGGCATATTCACAGAACTGGGTGTCATTAATGGTGGATGTCATCCATTTGACTGGGTGTCTGCCATTTCCAATGCTGAAAAAAAGTCAACAGATAACAGACATTCCTTAATAATACTCTTTATCATCAAACTCTGAGATTTGGACTTGCGCAATCCCCACCCAAAACTTCTTTAAATGCCAAGGATGATCCTGTATCAAATGATTTCCTTAAGGGTAAGTTCTGTCACTACATGTTTGTGGAAACTGGCAAAATTCCAAATTGCATCAAAAACACTCAATATAGCAAAAGGCAGGCCAAAACCAAAGACCTGTTTCCATTTTAAGTTACTTAGAGGAGACAACATGCCTTAAGCTATCTTAGAAAGTATCAGAAAGGATTGCCCCCATTGTGCAGACACAACCCATATGGAAACAAGCAACAGAAATAACCAAGACAGATCCTATTATGGGCAGCTCTGACAGGCTCGTAGCTTACATCTGGATGGGAAAGTTCAGCACTGCCATGTGGTAAAAGGTTTGGGTTAAGAGAGCAGACAGATCTTAACCTCTCATGATAATTCTTGTGATAGCTTAGAAAATGCAAACAGACATGTTGGAGATACTGACTTCAACAACTTCAATAAACTTTCACTAAAAGCCTAAAAAACATTTGTAAGATGAAGATGTACATACTGGCATAAAAAGCACGTCTCTGCCTGTGCCCCTCCGTCCAACACAAGCTTCAGCAGTCGCTCATCTTCATAAGCAAAAGCAATAGTGGAGGGGAACAGCCCTGTGTTGATGACAAAGTTGGAGTTACAGTCTGCACCATGCTCTATCAGCATCTTGGTGATGTTGAAGTTTTTGTGCCTCAGGGCCATGAGGAGACAGTTGATCTCGTCTAGGTTGGGGTCCGCCCCAGCTTCCAGTAGTATCCTCACACACTCCTCACTGTTGTTGTCCACAGCAAAATACACAGGGGTCTGTCTCCTGTCCTCAAATGACTTGCTGTAGGTCCAGGACAGCTGGCGGTTGACATCAAAGCCATGGTCGATCAGGAGCTGAAGGCACTCTGGTTGGTCACCCTCCACGGCAGAGTGTATCGGACTCATGCCGCACCGGTCCAGAGCTTCTTGGGTCGTCACCGGAACAAGAAGCTCTAACACACTGGTGGAAATAGAGGGAATCATTATCAGTCAGACTATTGCACTTAACAAAGCAGTCTATCATCCATACAAGTACAAACAGCTTCAGCACTACATGTATATTGTCATCTTTAATTCATACCGGGTAACATGATTTCTTCCAGAGTTCTAAGATTACCATTAAACACAAGGCTAGGAAAAATCTGGTAAACATAATAATCCTGTCCTTTCCCCGGCTTTTCTGCAGGATCTGTGCACAGGCAAAGCTGCAGCATCACTCAGCATGTTGGCATCAGATTTGAGGTTGGGATTAGGGTGAAGACTCTTCCCTGTCTTACCTGTAGTTCCCCTTCTCTGCAGCAATATGTACAGGCAAAGCTGCAGCATCAGTTGTCATGTTGGCATCAGCCCCCCTCTGTAGAAGCAGCTGTACACAGTCCAGATGGTCCTCCTGAGCAGCTAGGTACAGGGGTGAAGCCCCGTCTTCTGTCCTGGTGTTCACAAGGTTGTCACTGGCTGCAGGAAGGGAATATAAAGGAGAATGTAGCGACTCTGGGTTTTATAAATATGTAGAACATCATAGCACTTTCACTGCCCCAAAACACTCACTACTATAGGCTACATCTGAAAATATGCAAGTCAGGTATGTATTTAATGTCATATTCTCTTGCCCACATCCAATACAAGAAAAATGACTCATGTATGAAAGGAACAATAATACCATTATTATCTATTACCTACCTACCAAAGACGCATATCTACAAGCTCATTTGAAAAAAACATCAGACATAAAGTAAACATTTTTGCCATGGATCCATAATAGATATATAGACAACCCGAAAAATGTCAATTTACAAATATAAAACAGCATATAGAAATGGCAAATATTCACTAACTTTGATGATAGTCAAACTTGACCATGGAGAGACTTACACTCATCCAGAAGTATGCGGAGACATTCCAGTTTGCCGTACTGGGCAGCCACAAACACAGCAGTCCGGCCGTACTCATCCCTGATGTCCAGCTGGGCACCATGTTCCACCAACAGTCTCACTATGTCTGGTGATGTGGCAAGAAAAAAACTTATTACAACAACAGCTACTGTACCTCAACTGTTTCCATTACCAAAAGAACATCCATTTGAATACTAAAAGAAACTTTATCATATTGCACCCTTAAGCTACAGGTAGCTACATGCATTCCCTGCCCGGACCTAGTGTTAATTGAAAAACTGTGATGGTTTAAGATCAACACCACATGAGACAATATAAGCAACAAACATTACCTTATGTTGCAATATAATATAACTTCTGTTCATTTAAAATTTTCCATGACTGTCCCCAGTTGTAGCTCACCTGCCTGTCCCTGGGATGCTGCCTCGTGAAGAGGAGCCCAGCCATTACAGAACTTGCTGTTCACGTTGACATCACGGTCCAACAGCAGCTGTACCACCTCCCTGCTGCCCACCTCCACAGCTGAGTACAGCACAAACCAGTGGTTACACAACTTGTTATACAGCAAATCTTACAGTCTTAAGGTGCACTCTCACTGCACTTGCGTCAAGCTTGCGTCACTGCAAGGTTTTTTATAATCTAGATATTGCAAAATATGTAAAAGTATGACTTAGAAGATGACAACATACACAAAAAGAAAATTTGTTCTTTATCTCTGAAATTCATTGAGTATCTTTTGAACCCTGCAGTGACCCAAGCTTGACGCAAGTGCAGTGAGAGTGCACCTTTAGTTGTCATTATTGGATAGCCAAATAACAGTAATGATATCAAATCTTCCAGTCTTAGTTACCATCTCTAACAATGATGATATTTGATATGACTTGAAGTCGAGCTACTTCATACACTGTGTAAGCAGTCATTTTAGATGGTTCACTTGAATCTAGGGTCAGAATATAGTTTATATTACTTTTTCTGTTAACCAACCATTTGGATAACTCTATTATATCACCTGTAGAAGTCAAACCAAATCAAATTGAAAATTAAATCATTAATTGAAAAGATTTTTAGGCAACGAAAAACTTTGAGTCACACTTTCAGGTTTTCTCTTCTTTTGTTACATAACCACACTTCAGGAAAAAACAAAACAAAGTACAATGTATACGTAATTGTACCTTTGAGTAGAGGCGTGGCCTCCTCATTATTGGGTATCTCCAGATCAGCCCCAGCCTCCAGTAGCAGCACCATACAGTCCACATGGCCCTTCTCAGCTGCCAGGTACAGGGCTGTCTCTCCTTCATAGTTCCTCACATTCACCTCAACTCCAGCTGGAAATATAACACATTCATGGATGGGGGAACAGTCATCTGTTATGGTGCAGAGATTACAGACCGTCAAAGGCATGTATGTCAAAGGATATTTTCATTTCATTCAAATGATTTGTGAATATAGTTGCTTAGACTTAATGTTTAGAGTATATGTCTGTGCATTTCAGTAAAATTTAAATTTAAACAGTGCTGGGTTAGTTTAGTACATCCTAAACATCTACACACCAATTCATAGTCCATGTTTGGTCTGTGTGATATCAGCAAACATTTTTGAGAATCAAAACAAGTGACAAATAGATCTACACAGTAGATTCTAGTGGCTATGTTTGTCTAACCTAATGTGTGTATCAATCTAGAAATTACGTATAATACAAACCAGTAAACACCAGTCTACCAGTTAGCACAACAGTCAACAAGCACTACTTTTGCTTAGTAGCAGGTTACTACAGACAACATGCCTATTGCTCCAATTGCATGTCACTGTGTCAAGACTCCATCAAGATGCACTGTGCAATAGTCTAGCATCTTCCTTCAGACTTGAAGTCAAATGCTGTCAATGACTTTCGTAAAATGTGGAGACCAGTTAATGTCAATGTGGAAGAAAAATTTAAAAAAGGATAAAGATTTCCAACATCCGGTGAGAGATGTGTTAGGGAACATTTTCAGCAAGAAAGCCTAAAACATATCTTTAAAATCAAGTTTCTCCCTCAATCCATGAGACATCAGCTGGTCTGTACACGTGAGAAGTGCATAAAAAACAAGTAACATTCATCATGCTCAACAAGCATGAAAGTACAGTAAGTGGTGTACATGGTTAGCCTGGACATCACCCTGGTCAGGTCCGTAACCAGGATAACCTCCAGGCTAGTACGTGATGCGAGGTTAGAAGGTTGTGCGTCACAGTCACATTCTCTATGGCTCTTCCAAACCTGCAGGTTGGGCACTCACCCTCCACTAGCGCCCTCATACAACCATAGCGGCAGCCCGCACCAGCCTCTAGTACTAGCTGCCATTTATCATGGGGGCCTTCGTCATGGCAACAAATAAGATGCAGAACTTTGGCATCACTTTATCAGACAAATACAAACGCTTTTTGTGCTTTAAAAGTGTTCAATTTCAGTTTATATCAAAATAAATTAAAACATTTTAGAGACAAAACACTGAGGTTTTTAATGTTATCTTAACAGTTGAATACAAAAGAAATGCAAATACCAGAGATCATTATATTTGATTAGCATGTGCTTTGATATATTTCTAACGTAACATTTAAACAATACATTCAAAATGTGATGATTGGGTGTTTTGTTCATGTGCAGGCTACAAAAATACAAGCTACAAGAAACATATACCTAGATTGGTTACACACGTATTACTTTAACAGCAATTTCTTATACAATGTATCCTTCTTTTGATGATCACATAGTCATTAAATGGAAATTTCTGATTTTGATATGCATATCTAAAAAAAGGTCAATTTCCTGTTCTATCTCTTATGTTAGCCGCAAAAGGTATAGCAACAGTTACAGCTGCATACTTGGCAATCCTGTCAGTTGGCTGCTGACCAAACCATAAGTAAACACCTTTTGTGAAATGTAGACCTGTAAGCTGAGAAGAGAACAATAGAGCCCAGGAAACCTGAACAAGCCTGCGCTGATAAGCCTTTATTTACCACCATGCCATGTACCAAGCTGATGTACCAGGTTACGTTATGTTGTTAAAGTTTACAACATTGACTGTTAGAAAATTTACAGGTTTTGTTGGATACAAAACAGTATGGCTATGAAAGAAGAGTTGCCCAAATGTATCAAGGATGAGTTCCTACAGTGTTGGTTGTGCCTGGACACGTTTAAACAACCCAAGGCTCTTCCCTGTCTTCACACCTTCTGTGAGAGGTGCCTACAGGACTATGCTGAGGAGAGACCCAAGTTCCTCTGCCCCTACTGTCGAGCTGACACCACACTTCCTGAAGGGGGAGTAACAGCGCTTCCAGACAACTTCTGGATTGTCAGTATGAAGGACCTACTTCATAAACAGGTCCCAACCCAAGGTAACAGTGAGTCAGACTTAAGTATGTGTAGGGTTCATGGAAATGAAGACCTGAGCCACCACTGTAACACATGTGATGATGTCATCTGTAGAGAGTGCATCTCCCACAGCCATAGTCAACACTCAGTGTCCAAACTTGAAGAAGTTATTGAGAAGAGTCACACAGAAATAAATGGTCTCCTGGAAAAGGGCAGGAACAAACTGGAAGAGTACGGATCTAAAATAGTTCGACTTTCTGAAGAGGAACAGAGGTTAAAGCTTAACAAACTGAAGGTGGAGAGACATGTCAAGATGGCTGCTAAGACTCTGATTGGCCGCATTAGAATCGAGAAGGAAAGTCTGCTGAGACAGATTCAGGAGAACTACAGCAGAATCTCAGACTCTGTCAAAGTGAGCAAAACAGATCAGGAGGAACACATTGTGGAGTTGATATCAACCATGGACAGGGCTCATAACACCATCTCAAGTGATAGAAGGAACTACAAACCTATCAAGCAAGTAGAGGAAAAACTTGGCAAGCTTGTTGGTACAGAAGGGGCAGAAAAGAGTCAGTTCTTACAGGGGGATCACATGGTGTTTCACCCAGCTGCTGTTGGTAATAGTCGACAACATCTGGGCCAAATTGAGCTAAATCCTTTGCTAAACCTTCAGGGCCCTACTTTAACAGACACCACAAAACAAGAGGCTTCAACTCAACAACACAGTGATGATGGGATGGCAGGAAGGAAAGAGGAAATCAGACAGGCAAAAGGCACCGTGCACATACCTGGTGTGAAAAAGAAATACATGTTGGGGAACAGGGGAGAAAGGCATGGACAGTTTGACCACCCAAGGGGCATTGCTGTGTCCACAGATAACCTCATACTTGTTGCAGACAGTCATAATGGGCGCATCCAGATGTTTGACTCAATCTCATGGAAGCATGTAAACAGTTTTTCTACAACGCTGAAGGACGAAGACCTCTCCCGTCCGACAGACCTTGCTATTGGCTCCGAAGGGAATGTGTACATTGTGGATCTGGGAAACAAGTCCGTAAAAGTTTTCAACAGTGATGGTCGCCACAAACGAACATTTGCTGATGCCCTCCTAGTGGACCCAAAAAGCATTGCAATGTGTCCTGTCAGTAGCCTCTTGTATGTGACAGAGTTTTCAAAAAGAAATGTAAGAGTGTACAGTAATGAGGGAAAGGCTGTCAGACATTTTCCTTATGTCTTGAGTGAAGAGGGTCCGTTTGCCGCAGTAGCACACGTGGCAGTCAACAAGTCAGGTGAGGTCATCATCTCAGACGAAGGCAACAACTGCATCAAGGTCTTCTCATCTGATGGACGTCTCAAGTTCAGAATTGAAGGAGAGGGTAGAAGAGAGAGTGGGGGCTTCAGTTGGCCCATGGGGGTTTGTGTGGATGATCAACAGCGCCTCCTCGTAGCTGACAGGGGTGAGGGAAAGGTACTGCAGTTTGGTACAGATGGGAAGTTTCTACAGTACCTACTGACACAGAAGGATGGACTGAAGCATCCCTATGGCATGGGCATTTCATCAGAAGGACAGGTGTTTGTGACTGATGAAGGGAAACATTGCATCTTTGCTGTAACCTTTACATAGTCAGACATATCCACATTTGGAATGGACTCATGATTACCCTGTAAAACATTGTTGATATGAACATCTAACTGGAAAATCCCAAGCAGACAAGCCTAGAAACTCTGGGGCTCTTACACTGTGAAGGGCATCTAGGGACAAAGTAAAATGGCAGTCAGTTTCAAGTTTTATCTTGTTACTTTAAAAGGCTGGCAGTTTCTTTCCCTCTAACTGTCATTCCTAATAGGTGAACCAAATTCCCATTAGTAAGCACTTTACAGCATTTTAATACCAGCTTTCTACCAAAATACCTCATTCCTGCCTTTTGTTAGAAAAAAAAACTTACGTGAAAGGAAAACTTATGTGTGTGTGTGTGTGCCAGCAAAGGAATACAGTCGCACAGAAATGTAGCTGTCATTGAATCATGCACATTGGTGCAGTGTGAAAGTCTCAGACTATACTTTTTACTTACCATCTAACAGCATTTTCAGGCAGTCCTGCTGGTCTGCATGGGCCGCCTCATGGAGGGGTCTCCAGCCTCTGTTGTC
Organism: Branchiostoma floridae; assembly: GCF_000003815.2. Lineage (NCBI taxonomy): Eukaryota > Metazoa > Chordata > Leptocardii > Amphioxiformes > Branchiostomatidae > Branchiostoma > Branchiostoma floridae. The sequence continues at coordinate 15,741,296 of NC_049979.1, read as the reverse complement.
AGGTACTTCCAGGTCCCTGTCATTCTCGATGAGCCCCCTCAGGACGTTGGTGTCCCCTAACCTCACAACAACTGCAGCTGTTGAGCAGGTGTCCTCATACACCTCTGTAAAGTCCATCCCTGGGACAACATGGCAGAACAGCTTCAGCATATGATGGCCAATATGACCTTCAATTGTACATGTCTGAAGAAATGGGAGACTTTGGCTGCTAATGGTACTGCTGATATCATCTTCAGTTTGAAAGAGATTTGTACTCTATATAGTTTTTAACAGTGTTTTATAGAAAGAGAGATTAATTTGCATAGTGTAAAGAGATTAAAAGTCATCAAATTTTAAGCCAAACACAGAGTCAGTGGAAAAAGCAGTATCTATGGGGATGACCAATGTTTCTTAATTGTAAAGGGGTATGTTGTTACCAGTCTTTGGTATGGGTAATAAATAGGCTTTTCTACCATGCAGTCACTTCATATCAGCATCAATGCTCACATTGCTACCATGTATACCATAAAGCTTTACATATATGGTTTAAGAAGACCTTGACATTTTCAAGATCAGAATGACCAGTAGAAGTCCAGTACCCTTAAGATTCTATACTTAGACTCCACGTAGCCCTTGAGAAATGACAGTGTTTCCTTGAGGAGGCTTACACCCATCCAGTGGAATGTGCAGCCATTAGTTACTTCTGATATAACATGCAAAACTCAAGTCAGCTGATCATGGTTGGGATGCCTGGTCTGAGATAGCTGACCTCTCCTGTCTTAAGGATGCTTCCGGAATAATGTTGAAATATAGGCTGTAAAAAGGTTGAGTTATCCCTACGCCACAGTGTGACTGAGCATATCAACTGGCCTGCCACGGCTCTTAAAAAAAAAAAAGGAGGAAAAATGTGTTTTGATTAGATTCTCCTTCTAAAGAATTGAAGTTACTTGTAGAGTTAACAGTTGATGTCATTCAAAGAGACCTTGAAGGTGAAATTCTCCCAAGCCAACTAAAAAATAAACTCTGCACAAGTCACGGAAGACTCACAACATTGCAGCTGTCGCAAAGTCAGGTCAGAAGGTGCTCTTCACAAATGGCAGGAATTGGGAGTTACTGTTTGCATCTATTTTAGTCTACCAGAGACTGGCTATAAGCCAGGACTATTCCCAACAGCTGGAGTGTTTACTGGCCTTGAAGAAAGTTTGTAGCTGTTGCTATCCAGGGATGTGGTGCACAGCCTGAGCCTATGAGCTTTTACAGACTGCTGTGCCTGTCAACATTGGTCAGACTTATATTTTCTCCCTGCACTGGGTGTTTTTGTGCACTATTTTTTGTAGTTGTGTACAACCAATATCACCAATTCAAGAGAACCCCTGTTCATCTCTTTCTGCATTCTAAATTCTATATACATGCACTGCCTTACCTGTGTGTTAAGCAAGATGGAAGTTGTCATACTTGAAACATTTCTTTATTTTATGGAAATGATTTCAAACCTTTGATGTTGTGAATTGAGACAATAAGCTCTTTTATCTATGCTTGGGTAAAGAAAACATTCTACAGACCAATATTTCTGAAAACAATGCCATGGTCAAATCTGGTCACTAGAAGTATATCCTATACATTCTTCTAGGGGGTACACTTCTTGCAATAACAACTTAGTAGCATTTGTACATACAAACACAGGTGGCACCAACACAGCAGTATCCACTTTCATTGAAAGGATGGTCCAAGGCTAACCACTGTTGCTAGGGTTGTGCCTATTTTCTGACGCACAACATGTCACGTAAACATGGAAACCTGATACATGTTACAAGGTCAGTCACTTCCTCCACCAGACATGATTCATGCTGGATATATGAGGCTCTGCTCAACCACAGGGAGATTAGATATGAAAACACTGGTCCATAACACCCTGTCAGATCAGACTATGATTATATCGGACTCACACCCAGATACTTACAGCTTGCTGTAATCTTCTATTCCTGGGATCTCACTATCATATTTGAGCTTTGTACACTATCATAGAAAACTCTGTTTACAATAGACATTTTGTAAGATGGGTGTGGTGTCCAGATTAATATTTGACCATGGTAGCAGCTTCTTTGAAAAATCAAACAAATCTTCTTTTGTACCATTATAAGTGATGACTTTCAAATCAAATTCAAAGTATTAGAACTGTCTTCATCATCCCCACTCCCAATGTTGACTGCCAAAATATGTCCTACAATATTGCACACAATCTGTTATAAATATAATGAACACCTGAAACAATAGCTACACAGCATGATATACAAAGTGGTCTGAGTTCAGCACAGAACATCCACACCCGGACATACCTTTATCCCCTACGATATCCTCCTCATCACTGTTCTCCTGGTCAGACAGCCCAGGCAAGGACTCCTCGGGCGTGGTCAGCACCTCCTCAGCCTCAACCCCAGCCTCCTCCGCAGACAGCAGCAGGGCTGCACGCAGGTTTGCTCGTTCTAGGGGGAAATAAAAAAAGACTTTTAACATACATAATATGTTGCATATGCACTGTAAACCTGCTGGACAGATCAGTTTGTTCCTTTTACCAGTCTCAGACCTGTTCTTTTTTATTTGGTAGTGTACATGACGTATATATTATGTAAACATCAAAGCACAGTGACATGACAGATTTATATGCATGCATACATATATATGCAACCCTACAGCAAGCAACACCAATGATTAGTCTACACGCTCTAGGAAGACATGCATAATACATCACTACAATCTAGTTACTAGTATGTTCAGTGCTTTTCTCATGGCGACATTATCTTTTTCAACCACTAAAGTGATATTCAATACTTGCAGCAATATATGGGTTGGTTAGTTGGATGGTGACAGCCTTCAAGCACTGTGTGTGAGCAGACTCTGTTCTGAAACACAACATGCCTTCACTTATTATGTGTTTACATTAATGACAGCAACACCTAGAAACAAACTGTGACTTGTACAAGCCAGAGCCTAGAATGTTCTCATGTCATGGACAAACAACTGCTATTAGCCAGCAGTATGGTACTTTTAAAACGTGACTCCCTTCATATTTGAAAAATTCAAGAAGTAAGAATTTCTTAGTAATCAATGATTCATACACCGATCTTAATAACAATATCGAGATGAATGGAACAAAAAATTGTTCTATGATCAAATAAAATAAACTAAAATTTCAAAGTCCTGATATCGTTCATCAGCTCCATGTTTTTGTCAGCTTATATTAGATGCGGTACATAGTACAAGTACACTGTATTGGTACATACTAGTACTACATGGTGATTTCATCTGATTTCATTTCCTCCCCCAGGATCATCAAATTTGGGAGGTCAGCTGAATCTGGATCAAAACGCATGTTAGATATACATGTACCAGTATATGTTGTATAGGGCCATACCCTTATAGCTCTGTTTCAAATTGTATATGATAGAACTAAAACCTAAAAGAACAAATCTCTGGTCTGGACTTCCTGTAGTTAGTTGTACCTGTCTCCTGCATGGACAGCCTCAGGACCATCTCCAGTTGTTCCTCCTCAGACTGGAGGCCCTGGTACCCTGCCGGCTCACCCCAGGCCATTCTGCTGTAGTCTGGTACCGCTCTGTGGTCTATCTGCACTGAACAGCAACTGTCACCTTCTGTTCAACACAAATAAAAAATACAGGAAGCCATGAGAAGAAAGGCAAATAGAAGGTATAGAGATCACTTACTGGGATAGGGTAAGGGGATACAATGTATTTGATATTACATTACCAAGGGAGATACTGTACAATGGAAACCATTTTTACTTCATTAGTAAAGTATCTCAAGAAATGCAATATGACACATTGCTGTAGTTCATATTTCAGCAATAGATCTGGATAGCAGAATGTTTAACCAGAATTACAGCACACCTCAGCTAACACTGAAATGTGTCACAGATGATGAGTCAGAGAATCTTCAATGAATTTCATTGTGATGCAATGTGATAATTATGGAACTAAGCTATGATTATCAATCTAAAAGTCCACCCTACATCCTGAACTTGGCATCAGAAACATGCTGTGACATGACTATGCATTAGGGTGAGGCCTCTAAAGATGGCATCATTATCCATTATTAGAAACTGCAATGTTAAGGTTATGAATAATATACACCATGTTAATGAATGAAAAACTTATTCATTCAGATGAACTACAGACTGAAAGCCATAGTCACACATGAAAATTTTAATGATCGAAAGTAATTTGTACTATGGGCAGCAGCCATTGTTACCGATATGCAGTACAACAATGGTGTTTTGTTGCACTATTGTCATCTGATTGAATATTGATTCATATGACATCTATTCAGCAGCATCTCTATATAACCTCCTTAGCAGCATGTATGATTTCTACAAGACAACATTGGAAAGGACGTTATATAACGTGATATGAAGGCGCGAAAGCGAGATTAAAAAGAACAAACACGTCAAGATTCTAGAAAGTGTTTCAAAAGACAATATGGCATATTTTTGAAATGCTACATTTATATCATCCCAGTAGCTACAGTTGTGCAGTACCTGGCCTATAGAGCTTCTGGCAGTAAATGCCGACTGCGTCGTTCCCTCCTCAAAAGGGAACATAAACAGATCATAACTCGCGTCTGCTACTGGGACCAAACCAGACACATTTCTCCTCAGTTCTCATCTCGAAATTAACGTTATATGTCGACTCCTGCTCCTGACAAAGTTTGTTTTGCAGCTTAGACAGCGCTCCCCATTACTTACCGTGGATACTGGGTTGCCTTCTGCTTGTGAAGGAAAAGCAGGTACGGTGTAGAGTCTTCGTCAACGCAGTTTGTCCTAGATCTCACCAGATACGTCCCAGTTCTCTACTCACACTGAAATATCAAAACGAAAGAACCGCTGCGATATATGGTAGCAGACGGTACGATGCCTGTACGGGGTAACAACAATATGATGAAAGAGGAAACCTGGAAATAAAAGAAGACTTATTTGTTATTCACTATTTTCTCAAACAATATAAATTAATATAATATCTAACAAAATTCATTGATATGATATCTATATGCGACAATGGGACTATTATATAAAAAAATGATTCAGTAAGTTTACCCACGTATTTAGTGTTATGGTCCACGGGGTACACCATACAGAATATAGCACTTAATTTGTTCATGAAGGAGTTACATAGCTGGTTACTTAAATTGAAAGTTAACAGCAAAGTAATAACAAAATATTCATACGTATATTTATTTACAAATATTATCTGTAATCTTCTTCATAATTTTTTCTTATCAATATTTGTATAAGGTTTTTTTTCAACTATAGCCGTATTCGAATCGGTAATAGCCCAATTGTAAGCTATATACTTGTAATCACGTTGCTCTTACGTTTGTTCGAAAAGGCAAGAGTACATAAATTTTTTGCTAAAACTCTGCTGTTTTCCTCAATAGTATTTCCCCCAAGATATGGGGTCTTCTAAGAAGCACAAGGAGAAAGACAGGGACAGGGAGAAGGACAGGGAACTCGAGAGGGAGTCCAGAAAGAGAAAGAAGGACAAAGATCGCTCAAGATCTAGGTCAAGAGAGAGGAAGCGTGAAAAGAAAGAAAAATCCAGATCTCGGTCCAGATCGCGATCTAAGGAGAGAAAAAGAGACAAGGATAGACACAGGGAGCGTAAGCGAGATAAGGAGGGGAAGGAGAGGAAGAAGAAACACAGGGAGTCTGAAGAAATAAGAGTGAAAACGGAGTCACAGGATGATGGTAAGTAGTCTACGAATATCCAGGCAAAATTATGGGGGAGGGGGGTATGAAGCACACTACTGAAAGCACTGTCATATCCATAATTTTTTTCATTTGATATGGCACTGTTTTCACACAAGTTACGCAGCCATATAATTAGCTATACATGCAAGAGGTTGTGGCTTAGCAACATTACGTTTGGTTGGAGAAACACGAGGTGCTGTATGCACATGATTTAATCTATATTTTATTAGTTAAAGATGTATTTATTAGTTAAAGATGTAACTTTATTCATGTTTTGTATGTCCTTGTCCTGAGATATTTACCTTATTTGTGTTCCCATTCCCAGATGAGCCGGCACCATCCACATCAGGGGCAGGAGCAGGGGGAGAAGGTGCTCTCAGCATTGAGGAGACAAAGTACGGACCAAATGCATGTTGTAAATGTTATTTATGAACAAACATAGCCAGGCTTTAGTAATCTAGTGGTGTCATGCAATCTGTCAAAAGTAATGGTCCTTTGTAAGGCTGTAGGGGCAGTGGGGACCTGTGTGGAGTGAGGAAAGTTGTGTGCCTTTCCCAAGGGCAAAAAATTAGAAGCATGGCCGGATTTGAACCCAGGAGCAGGAGCAGGAACCCAATATCCTGCATTCATGCCTCACGACCCCACGATAAAATCTGTAGAAAATTGCAATGCTGATCATGTAAATCCAACAAGTTACTTTGTTTAGATGACAGTTCATTATTATCATTGGTGAGTTAACTTAATCATTAGATTTGTGGGTGTACAAATGTACTTTTCATTTTCTGGTGGCAAATGTGATGTAATCTTTTTCATCCGAGAAATTTTCACTTCTAGTTCTATGGCAATCAATGCATATCTTAATTTGTCTGTTACAGTAAACTGAGAGCAAAACTGGGCCTGAAACCTTTGGATGTTGCAGATGCTGTAGTTACAGGTTTGTCTGCTTCTGCATTATACTTGAAGTCACATTCTTATCAATTGACACCAGTCTGCCAACATTTTGCAGAAAATGTATAATAAAAGTACTTGTCTTCTAACTTTGTATTATAATGTAAGTCCCTTGATAAGTACATAGTGTGGCAAATGTGTCCAACTTATTCCCTGTATAGCCGAGGAGGATAAAACAGAGAACAAAGAAGATGTCCATGCACCTGCCATCAACCTTGGTGAGAAGAAGAAAGCAGATGAGCTGCGAGAGAAGATGAAAGCCATGAGAGAGAAGAGAGAGATGAACAAGAAACTAGGGTGAGAAAACTGGTACTACTAGATTGATGTTGTAGTTTTGACTGACGTTAATACATTCTTGTGCTAATGACCCAAGGAAGTACAGTATTGTTGTGCGAGACTTGCAATGCATCATGCATGTACAGTCTGTTTTCATTGCTCTATTTTCACAACTTCTGCTGTTTGGTCGAACACAGGAAGATCAAGGCATTGGGTGATGACGATGAGCTGGATGATGTGACAGCCTGGGTGGAGCGGAGCCGCAAGCTCCAGATTGAGAAGGACAAGGCTGCAAAGAGGGTAAACTTCAATCAACAACTTTCTGCATGTCATATATTAAAGTGGCCTTCTGGCACCAAACATGTACGCATTCAGGGATCACATAGAATTTAAGACGGTTGAATAAGAAGCAATTAATTTAGTATATTGTCTTAACATCACTGATTTCTGACATTTGGTCAGGGCTATTTTTTGAGAAACTTTCCACCCAAGAAACTATCTGCAACCCACATAACAGTTGTTGTGACTGCTGTTTTCCAGGCCAGGATGCTGGAAGAGATGGATGAAGAGTTTGGGATTGGCAGTTTGGTGGAGGAGGAGCTGGGAGTCAACAAACCTAAGGTTATTTTTTTTTTGGCATTCTTTGTTTTTATAATGGGTTTCCTAGTGTCTGTATATTCTTTCATCTGTTTATTTTGTACACCATGGTTCCTTACCCAATACCTGCCATATTACTTAAAATGTGATGTTGCTTTTTGATATACTTTGGTGAATTTACAATCTCCCAGTATCAACAGTTTGTGTTTGTTATTGGTGTTGGGAATCTGTACTAACTGTTGAGTCCTTTTTATACGTCTGCTATAGAATTACTCAGCCAGAGACTTAGCAGGAATGACAGTGGAGCATTCCGAGGAGTCTTTCTTGGAAGGACAGAGTGTCATCCTTACTCTCAAGGACAAAGGTACTGTTAACTCCATTACTGACTTTATACTTGGACTTTGGATGGTCACGTACATTCGCTTTGTTGATTCCCAGACATAAGAAAATAATGAAAACAAAATCTGAGGGTAGGTTTGTTCCAGAGGGTGAATGCAGTCAGATTCAAGATAGAAGAAATAAATGAAATATAACGTTACAGTAGATCACAGAAAGATGATAGTAATGCTGCATCATTCATTACTCGATTTTATTGACAGGTGTGCTGAACACTGAAGATGATGTCTTGATGAATTATAACCTCCTTGAGAAGGAGAAGGCCTTGAAGAACGTAGAGGCCAAGAAGAAGAAACCTGACTACAAGCCTTATGATGAAGGGGAGGTGGATGAGTTTGGAGTGGTGAGACTTGTATTTTGTTTGTGATGAAAATTCAGTAAAACATAAAGACTCTGTGATACTGGCTTGTACAGTTGCCTGACTGAAGTCAACATTATGAAATACCTGTATATGGTTCTTACTTCCAGTTCAAACCCAAGGAAATTCTTGACAAGTACAATGAGGAAATTGATGGAGAGAAGAAGTCTTCATTCCAACTAGGTAAGTACAGCCCTTAATTCTTCAGTACAAGGTATGAATTCTACTTGTACAACAATCAAGGATTTTTTCTCTATGAGTTTATAAACATATGTAATGTCCGGATCATCTATTGTTCTCGCCAATTCTATGATTGCTTTTCTGCTATTTTATTATGCTAACTTGATTTTTCTTGAAGCCACTTTGTCTTCAAAATGTTATTGTGTACAAATGTATCCATATTGCTGCTGTAGATGCCCGAGGAGATGTTGACTTGGAGTCAGAGAGACGGCTACAGGCCATCAGGGAAGAGCTGCGGAAACAGAGTCAGTCTCTCAACCTGGCGGCACCAACGCTCGCCTCTGAGTACTTCACTCAGGTGGGGTCTGAAGATATTTTGTTTCACTTTGGAGTCTGTCTCAGTCCTTGTTCCAGAAGTTAACCATGAACAATCATGCATATTTATTAGCCCAACCCATGTGTTTCAACCATGAATGATGGAGAGCTTTCTGTTTAAGATTACCCAAGATTTTATGTTAAGTGGTGAGTAATGAAAAAAAAACCATATAAATTAAGGGAATAGGCATTTATGTTGCTCTGAATGGGTCAATATTGAAAAAGATTGATTGATTGATACAAATACTACTACAAGTAAATGTGTTTGATAGTATCAAATGTATGTGATTCTGCTTCCAACAGTCTGAGATGGAAGCAAAGTTCCAGAAGAGGAAGAGAAAAGTGAAGAAGATCCGGAGGAAGCGAGTGGTCAAGGCTGACGACCTACTGCCCCTGGACGATGAAGAACCTGGGTCAAGGTCAGAGTTTGTTCTTTTTCTTAATTTGCTTTTTTTAACTTGTCTGACACTTGAGTATTAGACAGTTAACTGTCAGACAGGCTGTCCTGTATGTTTTTACATGTATGTGCATTACTGATGTGTTTTTCTGTATGTGACTTTCAGGCGACAGGAACCTCAAGAGATCCCAGGTCTTGAGCTGGTGGATATGGATGTGGACTTACCTGACATAGATGATGGTAGGTGGTGTAGCAGTCTGAATAGTTTGGTTTGATACAGATATAGGTGTGATGTACATAGTGCTATCAACAGTAGACAGTCTGTGTCTGCTGTATGTTACATGATAAATGCAATTTTATGGAGAGGCCCATACAAGAGACTTCACATGGAAATTACTAAAAAAAGTTTGAAACATCTGGAACTCAGATGTGTCCCAAAAACTTGATCTCTTACCTATTGCAAGGTAGTAATTCCAAGGCCTACACACACAAAAATCATGGATATCCACTCTCAAATGGATGTACAAGTAACCATGAAGTTTTTAGTACTGATGAACATCCCTCCCCTGCTATAGTTCCCATCCTGGGTCCTGAGGAGTCGGAGGAGCCTGTGGTTGTGGATGATGAGGCAGAGGAGGACTTACACCGTGCCCTCAGCAAGGCTCGCAAGCTGAAACAGATGAAGGAGAGACGGGCAGGGGCAGACAAAGTAGGTCTTGGTTTTTTATTTCTCTATAGACTCTATCTATTTATTTATTCTAAACTTTTACTTATGTTTGTATATGTTTTTGTATCCAATTTCTTAATTCATTGGTTTGAGAGAGATTTGTGGTTAACGTTACTCAATTTCTTAGCCATCCATATAGTTTATAGCTTGCATATTTTATTGTATGTACAGTCCAAGACTGATCAGCACTACAGACTCAGTCAAACCACTGCCGCAATCCTGCTCACATGACCAGACATTTCAATGACTGTTCTTTACCATGGATGGAGAAAAACTTATCTTTATTTTCTGATCTTCTTCGGAGTTGAAGTTTTGAATGCAATTCATTTGTACAACAGTGTAGCATTTGCCAATCATGCTGTGTAGCAGCTCCCCCTGTGGGTTGTATACTGACCTGCACCCCCTGCAGGTGTTAGAGGTAGTGCAGCAGCTACCCAAGCAGGAGAAGGATGATGAGGAGGAGGAAGAAGCTGCAGTACCCGCTCTGGGGAAGCACATTGTGCTGAATGCTACGTCCGAGTTCTGCCGCACGCTGGGAGAGATCCCGACCTACGGACAGTCAGGCAACAGGGATGAGGACGAGGAAGATCTCATGGTGAGAGCATTATGGGTATTCTTAACTCTGGGGTTGTCTTTTCTAGCAGAGGTTATAAGACAAAAAAGAAGTCAGCTATTTGAGGGCTTTGAATGACATGAAAGGGCAAAATCTTTATTATGCAAAGCTTGCACAGGATTGGAGGATGCCATTTTGCTTCTGCCTACTATGCGATTGTGAAAATTTTGTGTATGCCCAGTAACAAGTTGAAATTTGTGCTTCCAACTTAGAACCATGAAAATTTGTAACAGTTACCATTGTTAAACCTGGGACAACATGTACAAGAAGAAGGGAGGCTGAGTTGCCCTGATGCATGTGTGTGTGTTGTCTGGCAGGACCTGGAGCAGGATGATGTGAACAAGGGAGAGGATGAGGAGGGGACAGGATGGAACTACGTCAACCCTGATCACAGCGACGGGGCTCAGCCTGAGGTACACACACACGGTTTGATTTCCATCTCGAGCTGCTCAATATCATTTACTGTAGGCTCATTTGGATACCAAGTTGGTATTCATTGGCTATGAATAGTTCACAAGAAGGATGAATTGATTTTGCACCAAACAAAACTATACAGAAGAAGGATTTTGTTGGATGAAATAGGCAAGAGTGGCATTAACTTTTGAATGCAGTTGTTGTGTTTGTGGAGTCAAAGTCAAATGCCATTTTGGTGATTTTTGTGAAATAGCCTTGAGTGTTTCCAGAATATGGATTGATGCAGTTCCTTCTTCCACCACTAGGAGGACCACCTGCACAATATCCTGGATGAGGAGCCTTCAATGGACACAGGTCTGGCTGGAGCTCTGAATCTGGCAAGAAAGAAAGGTAAACTTTGTCAACTTTCATGGATATTCTTCAGAAGTTATGACTTTTGTACATCTTTAGAAAAAGCAGCTAAGGCTGAAGGCTAGGGAAAATAATTTTTTTTTTTTATCTCCATTAGACTTTACAATATACTCGCAAAATCTATTCTTCATGGAGTCCATTTAAGATTACAAAGCAATCAAATAACATAAGTCAACATAAGTGTACAAGTATAACATAAGAAGTATTGAAACTAAACTGAAGTTTCAAAATAAAAATTAACTCAGTGAACTTAAGATGATGAGGAGGGGTCAGAGGTCATCAGTAACAGAACGCTATTACTTAAATAACAAAACATCAAATCATTGTAACAATTAAAATAATATGAATTAAATAACTAAGTGGGTGTAACTGACAAAGAAATTAACAGTATAACTGAAATAAATTAATGACATTGGTGGACTCATAACTTTTCTATAAAGATGAGTCGATCGGCACAGTTGATTAGCAGCTACACTTTCTAGTAACTAGGTACAAATTCAGCTACCACCAGTCCTGTAAGGGTCTGTTTGTCTTGATTTTAGTCAAATCCAATTCCCAATGTGAATTTTGAAAATGGAAGGTGAGGTTGATTGATAAGTGTCTTATTACTAATATTAGTACTAATTTTGTATGAATGTATCAGTAAATAGAAAGCTTTCTGGGGTATCTTATTACCTGGATGTCTAACCTACATCAACATATCAGTAAATGTTCCCTATTCCCTGACTGAACACAGGTTACCTGGAGACTGAGACCAGGAGGAAAGGTGCTACCATCACCACCAAAATGTCCATTCCTGAGACTAACTACACCATAGAAGATAAGTCCAGGTGAGTCAGTGTGCATCATTTGCCATGTACTCCTCCTAATTGCTGTATATATATCCCAAGTGTCACTGACTCAGTGAAACATTGTTGTCATCCAGTCATCATTCCATGTTAACTTTTGTGACATGATACAGAAAAGTCATAGTGACTGATCAGACGATATGAACAGTTTCAGATCATGATAAACTGTATCATAGAGCCTAAGAAGTGAAAATAATGTATTGTTGCAGTGTGCTGTAAATGGATCTAAATTGAGATCGTGTGGCATGACCCTGATAGATAAATATGTTGATTGACCTGCAAGCAGCTGCATCTGCAAGTTGTGACCGGAGGACATTAGGAGTCGAATTGGAGAAAAAAGTTCTGATTAAAGTCACAAGTGCCATTTTTTAAAGCTTGATTGTCTCGCCCTTCTTTAGGGAGTTTGAGGACAAAAGAGCGTCTCGTTACGACCGAGGCCCGGTGGTTGACTTTAAGGAGAAGGACACCTACAGACCCGATGTGAAGATTGAGTACATCGATGAGACAGGCAGGCTGCTGAACCCTAAGGAGGTACAGAATATAACCCTTAGATGGGAGAACTGGTTGAATTTTATTTCTTGCAGCCTATATGTATTTCCTACATGTTACATATCCTATTTTCTGTTATCAAACAAATGGTATTACTTAGGATCAATAAGTAAAAACATTTTCCTTTTATTTTCCAGGCATTCCGGCAGTTGTCTCACAGATTCCACGGGAAGGGTTCTGGGAAGATGAAGACGGAGAAGAGGCAGAAGAAACTGATGGAACAAGAAGTCTGTACAGTCCTTTACTTTCTTACCTACAGCTAGCCTTTTTGATATTGAACACGTCCCTACAGCCTTTCAGTCACACACTTACATCTGTTTGCAGTTACAATTCATAGACATGCAGTAGATTTGGAAGTAGCTTTAGGATATACCCATCCCTTCATGTTAAATTCTGCTTTACCTGTGAAGAAAACATGAAATGATTTATAATACTAGTAAACACTTAACTTGGTTGTATTGCCATTCTTTGTCTTGCATAAATTCTTAGTCATTGTAGATATTTACAAAAGGTTTCCTAGCAGGACTGCAGCTGTTGATTCTAGAGTAATTTACCTTTATTTGGTCTTAGTGTGACTATTATGCCTGATATTCCTGTTGAAACACTGAACCAGGTAGGTTTTTTAACATTCCAATCCTGTTCTCCAGATGGTGAAGAAGATGAGCTCCATCGACACGCCCCTGAACACGCTGGCTAAGCTGCAGGAGAAACAGAAGGAGACGTCCTCTCCGTTTGTGGTGCTCAGTGGAGGCAAGAACCAGATGTAAGTCTGTCCTGTGTTGTTTCTTAGTGGAGTCAGACTTCAGACTGGTGCAGATTTATTGATTTGTTTACTATTGAATGAGATTGTTAGAAACAAATTTTATTGATCTATCAAACAATGACGCAGGTACTAGTATTTTCAGGTCACTTGTCTACTAAAACTACTGTAACGTACATGAAGATACTACATAGCACAAAAAGGTGACAAGCATAAAATTCACTCAGAAATTTCAGTCTAGCACAAGAAGATACCCCAGAATAAAACTTGGAGCATTACCAAATGCTCACCACATTAACATGCAGTCACAATACCTAGTACTCATTGCTGTATGTACAACTCTGTAAAATTTGCAGTGACACACTGGTTGTTTGATAGATTTATAATTGCAGCAAATATGATGACCTCGATATTATAGAAGTAGTGTACACAAACATGTCTTGCAGCTTACTTACTCTTATTCAACATTTTCCAATATACATCTTACAGAGTTTTTCATTATCTTACAGGAATACCATCACCAAACCCAAGTAGTAGTACAACAGTACCTTTGGGAAACACCAGTGTGGCACACTGGTTCTCAAATGTCTATGCCCTGTTTTGCTCCAAGCCTGCTAAAACTCCAAGACTCATTTAGCTTTGCATGTGTTATTACAGGTAAGATGCACACCATGTATCTGGTTCATGCCAACATTTGTGAGCCTTACATGAACTTCAAGGCAATGTTTTCAAGAACTATTTGCTTTTAGTTTTACCACACTCAGATATTTCCCTACTCTGCCCCTGATGGGGTCATGACCCATGACATGACAGAGATTTTTTTGCCTACCCACTCCCGTTCTTTAACCTGGGAATTGGTGTGGTTCTATCAAGTCGTAACTGAGAGACTGAACAAGTACTTCTTAGAATAGAAACATGTCCCAGATTACTAGTAACAATGTCTATTAAAGTTACAACGTTTCTGATTTATATATCAGGTAGTAAATGAACAAGTTACAAAATACATGTATGAATTACGTCTGCACACTGAAAAATAACACCTTTTATAGCAGGTCTTTCTTAACTTTGAGTAGTAGTAGTTAGGCTTGTAAATTTTCTATGTACATATTGTTTAGGTCATAAGATATAAGGTTGTAATTGCTGTTTTGTTATAGACATGAGGAATAAATTTAGCACAATTGTAATTGGAATCATGGGAAATTAGTCATATTGTGTATGTAACGTTATACATCTAGATGATTTTGTGGCAAAATATTGAACAGATTAAATTTAATTTGTTTTTGAGTGTGGCTCATGCAGTATACTTTTCTTGTTGACCCCTTCCTGGTTATTGAGTTATTCAAAATTCCCTGAAACTATAACTTGTCACTTCAACCATGTTATAAAAAGTCATCTCATGAAGTGCATTTAGACATTTAATATCACTAGTCAAGAAAACCCATACCAATATTCCTAGGCTGAAATACTGAGTGACGAAACTGATCAGCACTACAGACTCAGTCAAACCACTGATCAGTAATTAGTAACGTTTTCATATGTGGCTCATGCAGTATACTTTTCTTGTTGATCCCATTCTGGGTATTGATTTTGGAACATATGCATGTTATTCCAAATTCCTAGAAACTGTAACTTGTCACTTCAACCAAGTCATCTCATGAAGTGCATTTAGACATTTAACATCACTAGTCAAGAAAACCCATACCAATATTCCTAGGCTGAAATACTGAGTGACGAAATTTAACAAAAATAAAAATAAGGTATTATTAGAAACATAAGATCATACTACAAAAAGCACTAAAACAGTGATGAAAACTCAGGCATCTGAACGTACAAATTGTAGCCTGGTATCCAGCCGTAATAATACGGCTGGATACCAGGCTAACAAATTGAAAGTTAAACATCAACACATGCCTAGTCTATCTTGTTTGTCTCCTTACCCAGTTTTCAGCCGGAGAGATTCTTGCTTGAATACAAAGGAACTTTCAGATTCCCAATGGTTCATTTTTGTTAAGTTATGACCTATGATTTTAAAACCTAGTACATAAAATCATTCGTAATTTCTGTAGTTATCCACTCAATTTTTCTAGTCCACCTATATGTGCCATAGTCAACTTCCTTGGAGAAACTATCCAAAATAGATGTGTTAGTGCTATCTGACTAAATAGTGTCTATCATGATGAAGTCTGGTCCTTTGTCCAAATTTTGAAGAACACAGTTGCCCTGCACATATTGTTGAAAGACAAAGATAACACTGATAAATAGCATCCTGGCAGTGTCAGATTTCATTATGGTCTATTTCATTGACTTTAAGCCATTGTAGTGTTTGTTTCAGAATAGCAGCAATCATAACTAACCCCATGTTCTTTGTGAAACAAACTTTTGGTTTATTTTTGGTGCACACTAAAGGATACTTGCTTTTTCAAGTTATTTGTAAAGCTTATCTTCTGGAGCAAAAGGGATTGAATAGACTCAAGTCATTCCTGGACCCAGGTACATGTAAATGTATGCTGTTGGATTAGATGCATCAGACAAGTATTGGTATCATTCAAGAGTGTAAAGGCTAGTAACTCTGATTCTGCACCACACGGTGTGGACATTTACATCCCAGTCGACCCAGTACTGGCACAGCTGCAGTCTATTGAGCGTGCAAACTATCGGCTGCCTCCAATTGTGGTCTTATACCCATGCCCACTGTGCATGTTGGAGGCACAACACGCATTACTCATCACAATGTCTTCGGACATCACAACAGGCCCATCCTATGCTGATGATGCTAAATGTAGAAGAAGAGGATTACAGGAATAAGTAAGAATGCAACAATGCGAAAGCAGGCAGGAAGTATGCTTCTGCAAAGGGGAAAATTCTTGAAACTGCTGGGCAAACATTTTGAACAATTTGTGAATTGTTTAAAGACTTAATTGCTTATTAAGGTGTAGTTGTAACACAAAAAATTTCAGAAACTTGTATTTGATCACTTAATAATTGCATTTTATAATGTATGAACGGAAATGTTATCCACTTTCCCTTACAAGTTCATAGAAGGTTTTTTTTTTTATTGCTGACATTACTCAATGTTATTTCTTTGCTTAGAAACACGTTTCTGTGCCATGTCAGTTGTGGGGAAAGCTATCAACATTATAGCAAATATCGTTTATGGCCTGCAATAGAATGTTTTTGTTTCCAAGAGATGTCATCCACTAGGTCAAGTTTTAATATGAAGGCTAAATGATCAGCCTTGTCTGGACAAGGATTGTGAAAATTGATACTGCAACATTGTTGATCCTGCAGAACATTTCACCAGAAGGGTGCTGTCAG
>NC_049979.1:15638513-15722274 GCF_000003815.2 Branchiostoma floridae | reverse complement strand
ATATGAATTATATGGTACATATGCTATAAATAACCTTGAAAGACTTTTACAGTAAAGGAAATGACCCAAATGAACGGACACGAACTATATACCAGATTTCACTCGATGTGTACGTTTTGCACCATGTAACGTTATGTGTAATTATGTATGTTTATATGTTTATTCACCAATTTTGCAAATTTCTAAAATGAAAATGTTTGATATTTCATACTTTTTTTGTATGACGCTGAGTATTTTCATTGTCGGCGGATGGCTTGCCAGCCTATTGATGTCTAAGTCTATCATATTTGTAAAAAGTGAGAAAAATATGGCCCATGGGTCTGAATGACTGCAATTTTGTATTTTATCGGTGGCAGGCTACCAGCAATGATTAGCTTGTAACGTTATAACGCAAACGCAAACTCGTTATCATCCAACATAAATAATTTCTTTTTGAACGTTGTACGATAACCTTTATCTCTACATCCGTAGGTTAATCGATAAACCTGTTACTTATTTTTTGTTTTCAAGTATAAAATACTGACCTACTTTCCATTAAATAAATCAAAAGATGTATTTTTAAGTTAACTCTGAATACGGAAACAAGGTAAGTTTTCTGGAATTCGCAGTGTTTTAACTGGATCGAAAACCGCTGTAAAATTATTAGAAATGCATCTAAAATAGTTTTTCGGTGATAAAATGATGTTTACTTTTGATTCTTGGTATAAAATAGGCAAAATATATCCTTGATACTGTTTGGGGCATGGTGGCGGCACTGTTGGGGCATTGTTGGGGCACTGTTGCGGCACTGTTGCAGCATCTTGCCACTTGCGTTATTTTTAAACTTTTTAAAAAACGTCGCGCTTGCAAGCGGCACTTCTAGGTTTGCTTGCGGCACCTCTAGGTTTGCTTGCGGCACCTCTAGGTTCCGTGGGGGTACATCTGCGTTTTCGAACGCAGCAATGCCGCAATCGTGCCGCATGTCAAGTGAGAGGGGGCCTTAAGCACATTAAGTTTAACAAATCCACCATGCTTTGCACAAAGTGAAATCTACTTCCAAAGCAACTTGCTCTTTGAAATGATGTGCCATCTGGCATTTTATCCTGAGTTTTGTGATTTACTAGGTGAGATAATAATAGAATATGGAATGAAACAATAACAAAGTAAAGCTAAGACATTTGGATGTTGAAAGCATTGTTTATGTTCCACCATTGTTCAACAATCTACACCTTCAAATGAATAAAACTATTAATTATGTTGTGGAAGGTCTTGAATCCAAGAACTCTTGAATCCAAGAATACGTCTTTGTTCTTGAATCTGTAACATATTTATAGGTAAAGAGCTGGACAACAAAGAAAAGTAACTAAACCAAGGAGAAAACATTCAACAAAACCAGATAGAAGAAAGTGAAGCAAGCAAGCATGTCAGTTGTTGCAAAGGTGGGAAGATGCCTTAGCAGCTAAGTTAGCCTCAAGATCTTAAAAATGCAGTCTTTCATTGAACAAAGCAACATTGACTAGAAGCAGCTCTGCATTGTATTATAAGATAGCTTGTCTATTTGGGGGCTTTTTACTATAGAAAAGGAATGGGCTGTACAGCACAGATGTCCAACATTCCAAAGATAATTTAGTACCAAGGGAACAGAGAAATAAAAGTTTTGAGCAGTAGCACTTCCTGCAGGCAGTCTTAAATTCTGTGACATGAAACAGAGGCAGAACCTGAGCCACTGTCAGTCAACCTTCTAAAAATAAGTGGTGCTGTCCCTCTCCTTCTAAATGTAGCAGAGCATTGAGCTATTCTGTGTGTGAAGGGTTTGCTCTCCTCCTTCCCTTGGCACTGATAACTTGTGTTTGCAGATTCAAGAGTTTCAGAGTGGCCAGTGACTTGGGGAGTAACAAATCAAGCAGGATTATCTGCTCGTAATCCCAAATCATTGGCCACTCTACGGCTTAAACAGTGCTATTGTTATGGACTAACAAGGTCTGAGCAATCAACAATGACTTTGATGAAGATGGTGTCATCGTTCAAGTATGTTTTTGACTCAGCCACTGACTGTGACACAAACAGTGGGCAGCCTGAAGCGATGTTCATGTCGCTGGTAGGGCGCTTAAAGCTGCTGCTGGTCGGGTCAGGGCGGAACGTATCCGACAGGTGGCGCCTGCCCTGATCCTGGTCTAGAAGCATCAGGGTTACTTTCTGTCTAAAGGGCCAGGGCAAAAGAGCATCATATTCCCCCCGCATGACTACAAAGAACAGGGACATGTGGGTACCCTTCCCCATACCATCCCCATTCAGGTACACCCTGGCACACATCTTATAGCCAAACTGAGATGTGTAGAAGGGTTGGCTGTAGAGGGACAGGGTTCTCCCAGTCACTGCCTCGTGCTTCCTCCTGGTGTAGTCCTTGATCTTCCACAGAAGGGTGCCATCAAAGCTGGCTGTCTCCAGGATCTGGAAGCGGAGGTCCATCTCAGCCAGTCGGACATCGTGGATGCCGAGTTGTCTGTCATGAGCATTCAGTTGAGTTTCCATTACACCTGAAAGAAAATCAACAATGTTGCCTGCTATGAGCTAATAGACGATAAGATTGCACTTTGCACATTAGGAGAAAACTTTGGTTGTACATATTCTCTAAAGGGGATGCATTGAAATAAAAGCTTTAAAAATCGATGATCATTCTAAGGTGAATGGAAAAAATAGAGCATGACCTACAAAAAGCAGGATGATTAGAATTGAGAACTAACCTGAATATCCATCTCCCTTGCTGCTGGCACCTCCCCCTCGTGACTCCAGACTGTTGACTCTGTTGTCGAGCCTCTTCACTTGTTCCTTTACTGAAGACAGTTCTCTCTTCTGCTGATCCACCTCCTCTTTCTTTGCTGTACTTCCAAGTCCTTGCTCTATATTTATCTGCCTGTCAGTCTGACTCGCCATCATTTTCTATATGAAAATTTGTCAGATCCACCAGTGTTACTAAAACAACTCACAAACTATATAACAGAGTCCCACTTAAGAAGCAAAATACAAATGAAGATTCAGCTCCAATTAATCAACATTTGGTTATTCTATAGTTACAATACGGTGTTCAACAATGAAACATGGTCCAAATGCACGTGTAATTCTGACCTCACATGTTGACAAAAGTGTGCTTGACTTTGATTACAACCAGAGAGACTCACCATAACAGATTAAAGACAACATTTCATCTTGTTTCAGAATCTACAAATAGCATTGGCTAAGCACAAGAAGTTCTGAAGTATATGTCTACCTGTAGGGCTGCAATCTTGGCTTCCTGTTTGCTGTTACTTTGCTTCATACTTGCAACTTCAGCTTCCTGTTGTTTAACCTTTTCTTTTAGTACTTCTGTCTCATTGTTCTTTTCCTGCAATTCTCTCTTAGTTCTTGAATGTTCCAGCTCCAAAGAGCCTAGACTTCTGGTTACCAATTCAAAGTGCTCTGTCATGGACTGAGACTCATGGTCTTGTAAAGCTGATCTTCTCCCCTAAAACATCAAACATGACTGAATACGTTGATGGTGAAGTGAAAGTTATTCAAATTGTAGCAATTACTTAAGCAACTGAATATGATGTCCAAAATCATACACAGTTGATTAATTAACTGCTAATTTGCATATATGGCAAAATGAAAGTTACGTACAGGATGGCACCTCACACAAATGTGAACAAATGGACGGGAAAAATGCACAAACTTTTTAAAGTAGCAATTTTTTCTTTCATATTACTGAATTTTGGCCACCTTAGTAATGCTGAAAGTTATCATCTCTCAACAAAAACAGATTTATACTCATGATCAACCTGACAAATTGCACAATTAATGTGGCAAATTTCGTGTAATGAAATGCGACTCAGCATTTACGTAATATGATATTTTGCAAATCACATACCTTGAAATGACAACCATGTGAACTGAAGCTACATTCTGCTTCAGCAACTGGGCAAACTTTGAAGTGTTCTTCCAGCTAAAAAAAGCACAAGTTGGGTCAAAATAAATATTATTAAGATGCATCAGAGTAGAAGTCAAAATACATTGTACATCTGCTTTGACCTACTGTAATGACTCTTAAGTTTGACCAACTGTTAGATGTTGAACTTTCTTGAAAGGACAAGTTGCTTCTGCATCTACTAGCCCATGGCACAGTTAGCTAGATCTTACAGGCTGAAATCAATGTCCAAGCCTAATTAGTGAAAATGTGTACATTTTTACCTGTGCTCTTTGAATGTTGGTTGTCCCACAGTTGTTGGGGCATATTACTGGAATATTTGCACAAACTTGTCTCTCATGGTCCTACACATACAACACATACAAAAAAGTTGGGTTAAGTAGTAGGCAGGCAAAGTAATACACAATCATGTACTTGTATATCCTGCTAACACAGTATCACACTTGTAAGGACAAAGGAGGAAGCAAAAAAGAAGATTGCATTTGGAGTATGCCTGAAATATGAGAGAAGTTCTCCTCCCGTCCATGGCAGCAGCATAGACCATTGTGACTCATGCCAACTAAAACGGCAAATGATGGAGCAAGACAAGTGTACTACGGTAACAGCATCCAGTCTCTGGCAGCTTTCTTATGTGCCTGCCATTGTCTGCACTCTGCAATCCAGATGCTCAAATGACATTCCATTCTTCACTATAATCCAAGAAAACATGTTAGTAGCACTACATCTTCTGACCAAGAACTTACTATTGATCTTATATAGATGTTCCTTCCATAGTAGGAAAATATGAAGAGTGCATTATCACTTCAATGATGTTCTCAATTCCATGGCTGGACATCGACAAAGGTCAATAATTCCTTCCAAGTTTGTACCTCGAGCTGTGACACAGCCACAAGTTCCCCACAGAAACTGCATTGTTCCTGTCTGTAGTTGCACTCTGACTCCAGATGGTGGGGAAGGTGGCGTCTCTGAACAGTTACTATGCATCCGGCTTCCTTAAAGATGCAGTCAATAATGGCATATTCACACTCGTTTATATGGGCCTGTGTGTGACAAAAATATGAAATTGTGTTTATTATTAATAGATCTACAATTACATTCAATGCAATCAACAAATATCAATGTGTTAACTACCACTTTATCTGTAATGTTCAATACTTTATCTATTTTCCTTACCTCTAAATTTCTCAACAGAACAATTTCTTGGCATCCATTCTTCTTAAATCTACAGTAAACTTTGGACATAAGAATCTCCCTTTTGCAGAAAAGGTCAGGAAACACCTGGAACAAGCACAAAATACATTGAATTAACGTTAGATTTTAAGAAATTATGACAATACTGGTATTATGTATCATAGTTCCACTTCCTATATTTCCATGCCAAAATGTTTTACCCTATACAAGAAAAAATACAAACCTCATTTTGTGTTAGCTCTTCACCATCTATTGGACATTTGGGGCTTGGCTCTCTGAAAGGAATAAACTCCTTAAATTTAAAAACCACAACCATAAGTTAAGAATTGTCCTTTCAACCAACTACTTACTGGAACAAGGTGTTTACATATTGTAGATATTGTTGAATTAATAACAACATGGCACTGCTAGTAATTAAGAGAAGTACAATGTATATGATTGGCTCACCTAACTACAGCACATATAAATGGTGGCTTGTGGTTGGCATTTTCATCAAACAAAGGTCTCTGTCTGAAAACTTACCTTAACTTTAATGTGATGCAGTAGTTACAAAATCTATGTCCACATCCTGTTTGCCTTGGTTCTCTGAGAATTAATATACAAACTGGACATCTATATCTGTCATCCAATGGCGATACAAACTGTTCATCAAAACCTCCCTCCCCATCATCGGAGGGTAGCGAGGAGGGGGGTGGACCCCCAGCTGCTCCAGGGGGAATGTAGTCACTCATAGTTTCACTTCTTTAATATAAAGTGCCACACTTCTCTGTATGAACGACATAAAAATACATAATGTTACAACTTACATATCTCAGAGATGTTTGTTGTAGTTTTATGATCAGCACAGTCACTATGTTCTGATGGAGGTCATAGTTGACGTTAAAGGCACCCAGAGCAATTTTTAGTGCATTAAAATTGGAAATTATGGTATTATGCTGCAGTCTATGGTGTTACCGCGAAATTAAATCCACTGCGAAAAGTCCCTTTTCCCGCTACCGCGAAATCAAATCCCCGCGAACTTAAATGCATTTACAGTATTCTGGATGAGACAATCGGTACAATGACATTTACTTCACCATTCTAGCACATTTGTATCATTATTTCGTACTTTCAGCGTTTAGAAGGACGCACAAACATGCCGCAAATGGACCCCCTTGATTTATTACATCCTGTAATAAATCAGCACAAGATCAAGCCACTAACGGTTTCCCGTCTGTACTTTTCGGAAATTTTCGAATTGAATCTGATTCGCCTGTTCGCAAATCGAAACCTTATTCGAACAAGTGACGACATCTCCGGAAGCGTTCGGGATGCATTTGGTCATGTTCGCGTACATTCCGAAAATTTGAAATAATGGCACGTGCAGCGCTCAGATTTTCAATGAGTTCCCACCACCCAACAACGTCTCATCTTTGCTCAATGACGGTCGATATGCAATGAGATAGTGTTATTAACCTTAGGCCATGTTGATTTGATTATATGGATGACATCCTCTGGGAACTCCAAAACTGATGCGAGCGAGCGAATAAAAAAAAAGTTTGGCCAAAAAAAAAAGTTGCCTTCAGTATGAAATCAACGTGGCCTGGAAGGTTGAACATAGGGCCGAACATAGGACTAAACACACACAGTATGGTATACCAACAGTTAGGTGTAGGGACCAGTACATCATACGGGTACAAAACATTTTTTTCTTCTTGGACCAATCCGAAAAAACAGACCTGAAAAAAAAACAGAGGAGCAGGTTTCGCCAATTACAAAATGGACACACCATGTCGGCAGCAAGTTGGGGTCTAACCGGGGGGGCAAGAAGACAACAAGAGCGAAGTCAAGTAAAGTTTATAGTCAATTGCACCAAGTTTCTACAGTCAAAGGTACAGAAACAGTTAGCCTTTATTACATGGAGATTGGATTTTGAAATGCAGTGGGAGTCCAATAATCCACTAAACAGATTCCTTTGTAGCAAAATTGACCAATTACCATTGTTTTGAGTATTGCCAGTTCTCAAGTTTCCACAGACAATCAGGTCCAGGTTCATTTCCGGACCTGGAAATGATCCTCTGGACCTGAATTGTCTGTACTGGTACCTCCCCCAACCAACAATAGATTTTTTTCTGTTTTCTGATACTTTTTTTTTCAATCTACGGAATATTTGTGCTCATTTTACAGCTGCTTTGCACAATTTATTGAGTGGTCGAAAACTTTTTTTTTTTTTGGAAATGGCCGAAAATTGGTGCGAGCGCGGATGTCATCCATATAATCAAATCAACGTGGCCTTACTGTATGTAAAAATGACTTGAAAAATTGAATTTGAGAAGACGAAAAAATGCTCTGGGCGCCTTTAAGACTATTATTAATAACGTTAAACCTCCTTGGACGAACATGGGGTCATTGCCCAATGAAAATTGACATGATTTCATAAACTCTAACACTGCCAACACAGGGGCTTACAAGTTACAATAAAACCTTTATCACATTTTACGTGATAAATTTTACATCTAGTTATCAACTTGTTCCTAGCGAGCACTATAAAGTGATTGTCAGAAATATACAAAATACGCGTACGTTTGACTCAAATTGCCTTGGCTTTGGCGCTGCCACCCCTCCTACTCGTGATGCACTGGTTACATGTACCAATTTCAATCTTCTCAGCCGTGCCGTTACAATAGTTGTATAAAAAGCCCATGAAACTGAATACGGAAGGCCGAAAAGTTGTTGTTTCCTCTTTGTGATTTTAACTTCGTCAGTTTTCTTCTTTCACCATTAAGGCAAGGATTGGTGATCATTGGTGGCCAAAATTCAAACTTGGTTGCTCGATAACTTAGTCTCACAGTCAGGTCCATGATTGGGTACTCATGGGTGCATGTAGAATCCTGTTGACCAATAACACACTAGTCTCCAGAGCTCAAGTCTGGACAAGCTAGACTCAACCAACTTTGACACCTCCCCATCTCACCTGCGTAGTTACACTTGACTGAGCATCTATAAAGCAAACATTCGTAACGTACTCCACACCTACAGTATTGTTCTGAGGCCCTGTTTACTGGAGACCAGGGCTGTCCAAGGCAGTGGTGCCTGCCTGGTGGGCCAAGTACTTGCGCATGAGACAACAGGACAAGAAGACAGCTAAACTGCGATGTGAGTTGTGATGGCCATGGCAAACCGAAGCGTTTTCTAAGGTTCTATGAGCGTGTGTAAGATTTCCGTTCTTCAAGGCACTTCTGATTATACCAGGAGGCACTATGCAGTGACGTATGGAGGTCCTTAAAAAGGGGAATCCCCGTGACGTCATTCGGCTGCCCTGCTAACTGCGGCCGTGCCTGTTCGTTAATTTCGAGAACATACGAAAAAGCAGAATTGTAAAAACTACAAAAATGTAGACTATGTATGTTCACGGACGGTAACGTATGATTGCATTGGGCAAAAGTGTTGAAATAGCGAATAGAATGAACGTAACATCAAGAACCTCCTTGGTAACATGTAATGCTAGTGGTGGGTGAAAGGGGGTCTTGGCGGACTTCATCTGGCGGGGACCGGAGTGTGACGTTGGGGAATCACCTGCGTCAGGGGAAGTTGAAGTTGTTTTCGCCGAAAGTTAGGAATGACTCAACTTTTTATCTTCCTCATTCTCGATGTAAGGGAATGTAACGTTAGATATTCAATAATTCTCCCTTGACTTTTTATTATATTGTTCGTTCTGTGACCGCACCAGTCGCCACACGCCAATGCATTTGATCACAGCAAAGATCACAGCATGTTGCGAAATGTGTTGCATTTTATGACCTCATTCCTCTACGTGCTCGCAATTATCGTCGCGATTTTATTGTATTACACTATTTGTATCGATGCCAATGACGATGTTGTGAAGCTTCACTGTAAAAAAAAAGATCGAAAACCTCGACCCCAAGGGTACTGTAAATGCAGAAATGTTCGCGGTGGATTAATGTTCGCGGTTTTCGCGGCGACCACTTAAATCCACCGCGAACATTATTCTATTAAGGTATTAGACTGCAGTCGATGGTGTTACCGCGAAATTAAATCCACCGCGAAAAGTCATTTTTCCCGCTACCGCGAAATTAAATCCCCGCGAACTTAAATGCATTTACAGTAATTCATTATCAGTGGACTGGGTTATTGCAGCCGATTTGGCACAGTAATATTAACCATTAAACATTGAAGACAGGAAACTGTAAACGGTTCAACTCTGTTGGCGGACATGTGTCTATATATGCATTTTTGTATGTACTCTACGTTTGTGACAGACGCAGAATGTTTTTGAGCCACGTCAAGCTATGGATCATGGATATGCTGTGTTGTTCGCTGTGCCATTCCATGGCACCAACCTGGTGGCAGTGGAATTTGCAACATGCGGTACGGCATAGTGTAGCTTTTCTGAGAGCTTCTCTACTATGAATTGGTCAGGTAACCCATATGTATGACTTTGAGGAACGTTTATGTCAGCATTCACATGATTTCGCCAAGACCAGTCTACCAGTATTAAGACCCATGCAAGTTGATGACGTCACCACTTCAGGCCACTGAGAAAGGAGTGACTCATGTACGTGTTTTTGGTGTCGTGTACGGTGAGGATATGGACAATTTGGTATAAAACTAGTAAAAGAACATACCTTGCACAATCCCTATTCTCAGCTGAGACAAACCCACCGACACTGGTTGAGCAGGAAGCTATTACTGACATATTGGGCTCGGGGAATTCCAGGTATCGACAACTCGGTCTGTTCGATTCCCCAACTATCTGCCCGTACATGCAGCGTGAACTTTTGACGTTTAATAAGCGTATGTTCATACTTTGGACACTTTCCGTAGACATATATTCCTGGGCAGCACAAGTTAACACTTGGAGATAGACGATTGCGAAAATATGATTTTATCGTTCTAAACACCATTTGACACAATATGTATCATGAATTTTCATGATCGATCATGATAGCCGTAGCGATTGAATAAAAATGTCTGTAACTAAAAAATGCCATGGCTCCGCTGTGAAAAAAGCAAAGAGAAAAACGTGTGATAACATGGAATACTGCTGCGCAACTACAACAAGACGACTCGGCCACGCCTGCATGCAGTGGCGTCCGATGATGATTATTTAATCGCAGTGTAACGTTATGCTAATCATCACGTTTGTCCGTGTAGTTACAACACGCTGCCCCTATTCCACGATCGTATTCAATGAGTTATATTGTTCTTAAATGAGTTATGTTGCAGTAGCACTTGTGCGTCACTTATGAAGACAACATGCACTTTTTTCCTCGAGCTCTTTCAAGATGTCGACACCTATGGGGTCTTGCGGGCGTATGACGTGTTGCCATGGCACACCACAAGGGGCCGCACGTACAGCATTAGAATATACACTAGGTTCTGCCTAACCAAGACGACTGAAACTCCGTTACGGTTGTTAATCAGCACCCAGCAAGTAATCATGCTTCCCATGGAAGTTCCAAAATGAAAGTTTATATCTAATACTGTATATTTAGAGTGTACTTTTCATGATCCGGACATTTTTGCCACCTGTGTGTTGATTAATTGCCCCCGCTCTGCCAGTCCAAATCAGTGTACTAGTATACGGTTCTATATTTGGCCACTGTGGAGGAAGAAGCTTTGTTGATTAGGCCAGACGTACCAACAGAGTCTATATTGCGACTGGCAACTTTCCAACTTGATTTTTCTGTACAATCTGCGAATAATAAGACATACGTATAGTCATAGGCTCCACATATCTATAACAAATTTTACCTCCACTCGTATGGAAATGAATCTAGTTCAAAAAGCTGCCAAAATAGTTTAATCATCATGACGTACCGTTAAAATGTATCAAACCTGCAGCGTGTACATTCACGTCATCAGAATATTATTCTAACCACATCAACAAAGGTTGTGGCCGGGACTCTGATGCCCAAGATTGCCTCTGTTTTATTATTTATGTAACATCCAAAGAATATAAAGGAAAGGCCATAGCAGAAAGAAATGAAAAGAATAATATTCGTTGCCCTCTGACATACGTAAATTTTTACAAAACCAGACGAAAATTAAAAAAAAAGATTTTTAACTCCTGGGTTATCATAATCTAGATTTTAAACATCATAAATATGAGGCTTCTCATGAAAACATAAAAGAATAATGTTTGTCGTCCTCTAGCATAAGCAAATTTGATGAAACTACTTTACAAAAGTATATAAAAAGCTCCTGAGTTATCAGTAATTATAGGTTTACACATAGCAGCAGTTTGTTAAACATAATGTAGACATGCTAGAATCGAACGCATTTCCATTTAACATAAAGCTAATTTTTAAAAGGTGCATACATACAGGACCTCTTTCCATTTGCCACAGTTATTCTATATTACTTAAAAGCTGTAGACGATGTCATTGTCTTTTTATGCTCTTTTTACCAAGCAGTTAAGTTTCCATGTCTTGTGACCACTTGCTCCTTGCAATATTTCTATGGACCAACCAAGTCCGATGTCTCAACAATAACTTTGATAAAAATCGTGTCATCCTTGAGATAAGGGCTCCCCTCCACCACAGCCTGTGACACAAACAGCGGGCAGCCTGAAGCGATGTTCATGTCGCTGGTAGGGCGCTTGAAGCTGCTGCTGGTCGGGTCAGGGCGGAACGTGTCCGACAGGTGGCGCCTGCCCTGATCCTGGTCTAGCAGCATCAGGGTTACTTTCTGTCTGAAGGGCCAGGGCAGCAGGGCATCATAGTCTCCTCTCATGACTACAAAGAACAGGGACATGTGCGTACCCTTCCCCATACCATCCCCATTCAGGTACACCCTAGCACACATCTTATAGCCATTTCTACTGGTATAGAAGGGCTGGCTATACAGGGACAAAGTTCTGCCTGTGGTAGCGTCGTGCTTCCTCCTGGTGTAGTCCTTGATCTTCCACAGCAGGGTACCATCAAAGCTGGCTGTCTCCAGGATCTGGAAGCGGAGGTCCATCTCAGCCAGCCGGACATCGTGGATGCCGAGTTGTCTGTCTTGAGATGCAAGTTGTGTCTCGACTTCACCTGTGGCACGAAAGGGCAGGAATATTAATTGTCACAAATTCTTTCCAAGTCAATATAAACGTTCCTATGACAAGGCAGATATCATGGAAACAATGAGTACAGCTTTTCTCAAAAGATGTGACTAAATCTGATAATTTAGACTGATCAATCTTACTTTGCTCAGGAGCATATAACCAATGGAGATCAAATGTAAACTTTCTGTCTCATACCTGCTACACCTGAAAACAGTCCACCTCCTCCCGACCCTCTGGTCTCTAACATTGTCAGTCTGTTCTCCGTTATCTTCATTGTCTCTTTCACTGCGACTAGGTCCTTCTTCTGGTCCTCCACATCAACCTTTTTGGCGGCTGAAGTCAGATCTTCTTCAAACTTTGTAAGTTTGTCAGTTTGGTTGGCCACCATTTTCTGCCAGGACCAATAGAATGTGATTAGATACTGCTAAAATAAGGTTTCCATAAAAGTTGAATTTATTCATAATGGCAAATCAAATCAATAACAGCTGTCCGGATAACGTACCTGTAAAGCCCCTATCTTTGTGTCCTGCTTGTCGACCTTTTGCTTCAGCGATGTGATCTCAGTGACCTGCTGTTCGACAGTGTTCTGCAGAAGGTCTCTCTGGTTGGAAACTTCTTGCAGCTCCCTTCTGGACTCTGAATAGCTGAGCTCCAAGCGGGCGAGACTTGCAGTGAGCATACCCATATGTTCGGCCATGGACAGGGCATTATGCTCCTCCAGCTGGCCTCGCTGGCCCTGTAGAGTTTACCAAATAAGTCAGGCGCATGGTAATTGTGTAGACAGCATGTTGTAAGGATGTCAGAAGATGATAAAAACGATTTGACATAAGAAAAGTATGTCATTTATAGAGGCAATGTATACAGCCATTTACCTTGAAACTACACCCGCTGCCACTGTAGCTGCACTCCACCTCAACAAGAGGACAATCCTCAAGGAGATGTTGATCCACCTGTGGGTAATAATAGTTTCGTAAATATACTCATCGTGTGCAATTTCATGTGATCATAAATTTGTTTGATATGTGCTGACACAGTAGGTGACCATATATACGTCGCCTTAGACAGTTTCTACCATTAAGAAAAATCATAGTTTACACTGGGCTTTATGGATCAGTCTGCAAAAGTTTTTGTAAGAAAAGTAAGATGTACCTGTTCCCTCGTGACGTCTGTTAAGCCACATCCGTTTGGACAGGACGCCATCGCTCTAGGACACTGCGCCAGGTGGTCCTACAGTGGCAAAACATAACGCGGTTTTAGTCAAAGACGATTCTTTCCAATCTGTCTTGATAGAAAAAAAAGGCATATTTCGGGTCTCGGTCGGTGAAGAATCGGGCTACAGGAACCTAACTATATCCTGCTTGGATGTTTCTGATCTTTGTGATAGCCCGATTATAGTTTTATAGTGCGTGAACACAATATTTAAATACTTCACTCTGAAATGCAGAAAGTGGCAAAAAAATAAGCATACCTGCATCAGAGCCAGTGGAATTCCCTCGCTGCAAAACTTGCATGACACCTGTCTGAAGTTGCACTCCTTTTCCAAGTGCTGTGCTAGCTGATGTCTTGGGAAGAGGGCATCGCAGCCTTGGTCTTTGTGAATACATTCCACTCGGGTGTACTTACACTCCTGTAGGTGAGACTGTGTGGAGGAAAGCAGAACATCCGATGAACATCTGCATTTCCACATTGCAATACTGTAAATAAGAAACACTTCCAAAAATTCCATTACATAGACAAAAGGACAATATTGTTACCTCTAATTCTTTCAGTGGAAGTTGTTCTTTACAGCCAAACTCTCTGTTTGGACAATAGATAACAAGTTGGAGAATCTCTTTCTCAGCACACCGGTCTCGGAAAACCTGAACAAAAGGAGGAAGGGCAATTTAGGCATGAACATTAATCACATATTCCACATGTTGCATAGATTAAAGAAAAATCTTAACCATTACGTATTTTAAGTAAGTATAATTTGAAAATCGGTATACTTACTTCGTTTGCCGAAAGGACTTCTTTATCAATAGGACAGTGCGCATCACCCTTCCTGTAACGATATCGATATGTGGTCAGTCATGGGACTACTGGACAAACTTTGTCATGCTGGCCAGGGGACAAACAAGTCATGCTGGGGTGAGCATCACGAGGCACTTTGTAACTTCTCTGATTCCCTCGAGATCTTGTGTTTACATCTCAGTCGATGGTCAAATGACAAGGAGACGATTTGTGACGTATCAAACGATTAGATTGTTTGAAAGAAGCTCACCATATTACTGTGTAAAAGTACTCCCTTTCATACTTTTTATATCAATTTTGAATTTTGTTCTCACCTGAAGGCTTGCTGTAAGCACCTGTCACAGAAGCGGTGCCCACACGACGTCTGGCGGGGTGCGTCTAATACAGAGCTACAAATCGGGCATTTGTAGCGATCATCAAGTGGAAAGACGTACTGTAGATCTGTATACATAGGATCGTGTCGTTCTAGGTTCCTTCTGTGGGTAACAGGAAATTGGAAAGGGTCATAATCGTACTCAGAGATATTCAGATAGACGTCCTTTTCAGTTCGGTATGAGATTTCAGTAATACACCATAGTAGTACATGAACCGTACAAGTTTTCCGGAACCATACCTTCTAACACAGGTCACGGTCAGTTTTATACTAAAGTTCCTGTACATTTGTCCTTATTTACATCCACAAGATCACTCAACCTGAATACATTTCGTGCATTATGTGGTTTTGTGGAAGACGGTTCCCGAGTACCCCCCACTTCAACCTGCGATCCTCATTTTAACGGCCGAAGATAACGTTATCTTTGCTACTTTCCTTACCTGTAACTACCTGACTTTACCTTCCTGTTATATTCAAGAGCCCACTGCCTATAAGAATTTGAAGCTTCGAAAAAGTTGAAAGATAAAAAAATACACCACTCACCTGCCACGAAGTTACTAGTACTTGTGACGCGACGCCTCCGTGAGGCTGCACTTAAAAGTTGTTTACGCTAAATGCGCAAACAATTACATCATCGGTAAACCCCGCGTTGACGTCATCAAGGTGCGGCACCAATCACGGCGTTCCACCTCTCAAGTTATCATGGATCAGGGTCAAAGGTTTTCTCGAACAACCTGGGCTATTCCATGATGACTTGAATAAAATGTGGCATCGTGTTTTATAAACGTTTCTACCACTCTCGGGGGAAAACATTTCCCCTTTTCAAATTCTTACCTCGCTTAATTTATGGAAGTACGCATTCGCTTAGAAGTTCTTATGCTACGCGGCATTGTACACGCGTGTTGTCACGGAATTCACTATAATAGTAATAACGTTAATCTTGATTGCAAATAGTAAGCAGAATCATGGTCCATTCAATCAATTGGTAAAACGCATTTCATTGTATCTCAAAATGATACATCCATAACGATGTTAATCATGGAAAATGATTATAAAGGTTACCCCGATGATGAAAACTCCTTAGCTCGACGTTTCTCAAATACTGAATGTAACGTTAGTTCTGTAAGAACTCTTACTGAATTATATTTTACAGTGCGCTAATCAGGTTTGGATCCAGATAATATTCTATAACATTCAGGAAGGATTCATGAGCCCGTGCGCGTGTTATTGAAACAATTAGTCACGAGAAGCTTTATGCATATGGACAGTATTATGCGCGTCTAGATTTTTCGATCTGTGTGTATGTTTATTGGCCGTACGGTCAAATGTGACGCAAATCCCATGACAAACGTTACGTATGTCACGTCGTTGTGCGTTAGCTCCAATGTCAATCTGTAAATAGGACAGGGTTCATTAACAGACGGATTTTAATCGGGTTACAAGTGTGAATTCATGCCAACACTGATAACATCGAGGTTTAGATGTTACATCATTGGGGATTATAGGGCAATGTGAAATTGGACGGATTTCATAAAATTTGCACATGAAATGAAAGAGACACATTGACGAGCAACAAAGGTCAGAGACTACAGCTGCAATATGTAGTACAATTCATTCACTGTTTCACAGTTTGTTTAATGAAACAAACATAATACACAACATACACAATTATTACCAATGTCGTACATAACAATGTAGATAGATGTACATTTGTCATATACTGATGGTATCTGCAGCACCGTTATAATAATTTTCATCACCCTGAGCTCACCTATTGGTTGCTCGCCTATACAGAGGTCGCCTAGAACTTCTTATCGACTGTAGACATACGTATATAGTCGGTGGTCGTATGATTGAGTTTCTTGTCAAGAATGACATCATCGACAAGGAGGTACAAAAGGGATTCCTGGAGGGAGTGTCGGGGTGTGTCGAGCACTCACTGGTCCTGAATGAGATCGTCAGGGATGCTAGGGCACAATCAAAAACTGTGCATGTAGCTTGGCTTGACCTGCAGAATGCTTTTGGATCGGTCCCTCATGATTTAATCCACCTGGCACTACAGCGATACCGCATACCACAGCATATCTGCAACTATGTGAAGGTATTTTACAACAATCTCACAGCCCAAGTGAGTTGCACAGAGTTCTCATCTAATCCATTCCAGCTTAACGTTGGCACATTCCAGGGGGACACACTGTCTGTCGCAGTCTTCTTGCCTGTCATCAACCTGCCATTGGAATACCTCCGAAACGAGGCAGCACATGGATACAAACTAAAGAACAAGACACACGCGACATTTGCATTTGCCGACGACCTTGCCCTGACCATATGCAGGTCAAGATCACTGCAACGTATTTTAAATACATTGGACAGAAATCTGCGTGCCATTCATTTGCATCTGAAACCTAAGAAATGCAAAACACTTAGTATCTGTGGTGGCTCTACAAAGAATGTTTCCTTCTGTATTGGAAATCACCCGTTGGACAACATCATCACAACCCCCTTCAAATTCCTTGGTGGTTACGTCTCAGCTAGCGGCTCCTCGGGTCCGGTCGCTGATATCCTGAGGGAATCAATCATTGGGTCAGATGAACAGAATGGGATCATCATGAACATAGATGCATCACCTATAAGAGGAGAGTACAAATGTGAGATTTACAGAACATACGTACAAGGTGCTATCAGGTTCCTACTGTCAGTCCATGACGTCACACTCTCGCACCTGCAAAAACTGAACAGCAGCGTTACTCAGTACCTGAAAAAATGGGCTGGGATGAAGAGGTCAACAAACCCAGGACTCCTGTACCACAGCCAGGGCCTAGGACTTACCTCGGTAGAGCAGATCTATCTCCAGGAACATGCTACAGTCATCGCGTCAGCTGTGACTGTAGGTGACTCAACCGTCAGGAATGCCCTAGAAGCAAAACTAGAAAGGGAGGGAACATTAAGCCGCAAGTCCACAGGAAACTTGGATTGTAACACCCTTGTCACAGAAACACTTACGGCAATGTCTAGTCCCAACCCACAAGGCATTCAAGAACCCCCCCGGAAAACTAAGGAAAAGCTGTGTCAGAAGGCAAAAGCCCATCTTCGACTGTCAGAAGACAAGAAGATAGAGGAACACTGCAGAACGCTTACAGTACAGGGTACCTGGGTGGAACTAGTTGAAGTCGAGCAGTCTGACACAAGATGGAGGAGCTCACTGTGCAACAGCCCTCGAGGCGTCTTTGAGTTTGCCCTGAGCGGCATGGTCAATTGGCTGCCTACACGCGACAACTTGGTCCGATGGGGGAAAGTGCTGTCGTCTAACTGCCCTCTATGCCAAGGTCACCAAACACTGAGGCATGTTCTGAACTCTTGTCCGGTTGCCTTGAAGGACAGTCGGTACACCTGGCGTCACAACAGCGTACTCAAGGAGTGGCATTCCGAGTCGGGACAACAGGTCATCATCAGGTGCGACTTGAGCGCAGATTCAGTGACAGGAGGCACACATTCCACCATTCCACCGGACATTCTACCCACGTCGCTTGTCCCAGACATAACCATACAAGACCCGGTCAAACAAACACTGACTCTTATTGAACTCACTGTACCCTTCGAACAAAACGCCCGTAGTGCCGAGGACAGGAAAAGGGCAAAGTATGAAGACTTATTAAATGAAATTGACATGCACAGCACCTACAAAGCTACTCTTGTCACTATTGAAATTGGTAGTAGGGGGTGGGTTAACAGCGAGAACTGCTCGAAGTTAAAATCCCTGTGTGTTGTAAGCCACAAGGAACGCGAAGTCCGCCAGCTGAAACGCAAGTTAGGAAAGTGTGCAGTATGCACTTCATATGTTATATATTGTGCAAGAAATACAGTTGGGTGGGAAAAACCTCTGGGTCTATTCTCAAGCTGCTGATAGCTGTTATCGTTACATGAGATAGTGCAATATGCAATTAGTGCAATATATGAGTTTTGCAATCTTCTTGTGCAATAGGGTTAAAGAATTTTAAAGAATCTCAGCAGTCCGACGCACACGATTGTTCTTTTTTTTTAATATGTTTTACCTTGCGCCCTCTGGACGTTGTAAGTCTGGAAAAAGGGCTGGCCTAGGTATTTTAATCTTTCATCTTGTATTTGTATGTCTAAGTCTGAGGCTCAATAAAGATGATTCTGATCCCCTAGTGTCTAAGAGAGTGTACATTGTATTTGATATTTGGCACTGTATTTTTCCGAAATTTCTTTTTTTTTTCATTTGTGCTTAATTTTATAACATAAGGCCATCATCATACAATGCGATACTAATGCCTAGTTAAAAACTTAACAATAAAATACCAACATATCGAAATAGTATATAGAGACTGCATTCAAAAGTAGTCTTGAGCTATATCTACAAAAAGAAGCTGAGTCTATACATATCAGCAGCAATTTACGGTGCACAGATGTCACTCTATAAAGGAGTTAAAAACATCATATCACAAAGGAGAGGTAAAATTAACATCCATAACTATTCCAGGCACATATTATTGTCAAGAGGAATATTCTTTGAAGTTACATTTCTTTTTTACCAATACATGTACATCCCTAAAGTGCCTACAGGTACCTTACAGGATAAACGCAGCTTGCATTGTTTGGTGCCTAAATCTGAAAAAAAAACTCCATACGACCAGTCATCCCCAAGCAGCAGTTATACCCAATGTACTAGGATTGTACAACTTCTTCAACACCCCTGAAGACATTATAGTTCTAGAAGAGGGTTAGCCATCTCCGGTTCCAACCATGTCACTGTCTAGAAAGCCTGGGCTGGCATCTTTGTAACCGTTTTTAAGTCTAGTGGTTGTAAAATGCTTTTGGAATACTACAAAAGCCTATGGCTAAGTTGGAAACTTGTTTTGTTTTTTGTTGCATTGATTGCCTGAACTGGGCCTTAGCCTTAGACCTATCGTCAACTGTTTCTGGTAGGTTAATGGGAATAATGCAATACTGTGTGGTAATGATGCCCTATCCTATGCCGCTATGGTCCAACCAAGTCCGATGTCTCAACGATAACCTTGATAAAAATCGTGTCGTCCTTAAGATAAGGGCTCCCCTCCACTACAGCCTGTGACACGAACAGCGGGCAGCCTGAAGCAATGTTCATGTCGCTGGTGGGGCGCTTGAAGCTGCTGCTGGTCGGGTCAGGGCGGAACGTATCCGACAGGTGGCGCCTGCCCTGATCCTGGTCTAGAAGCATCAGGGTTACTTTCTGTCTGAAGGGCCAGGGCAACAGGGCATCATAGTCTCCTCTCATGACTACAAAGAACAGGGACATGTGTGTACCCTTCCCCATACCATCCCCATTCAGGTACACCCTAGCACACATCTTATAACCATTTCTACTGGTATAGAAGGGCTGACTGTACAGAGACAAAGTTCTGCCTGTGGTTGCGTCGTGCTTTCTCCTGGTGTAGTCCTTGATCTTCCACAGAAGGGTTCCATCAAAGCTGGCTGTCTCCAGGATCTGGAAGCGGAGGTCCATCTCAGCCAGTCGGACATCGTGGATGCCGAGTTGTCTGTCTTGAGATGCAAGTTGTGTTTCTACTTCTCCTGTGGGACATCAGAACCAGTTAACATTAATACATATGCAAGTAGACGAAATTCTACTCTACAGTGCAATACAAAACATGTACCAAAAATTTAATGATATGTAGATTTGCTTGGCATTTGCTTATATGAGAATTCTATATTTTTCATTCGGTACAACTAGATCCTGTATAGTTTTTTCTCTCAACTGTAGGGGGAAAATCAAACATTTCTTACAAGACAACACATACCTGTTGCACCTGAAAACACCCCCCCTCCTCCTGATCCCCTGGTCTCCAACTTGGTCAGTCTGTTTTCTGTTCTTTTAACTGTTTCCTTCACGGCCACCAGGTCCCTCTTTTGACCCTCCACTTCTTCCTTCTTTGCAGTTGTCTCCAGATCTTGTTCAAACTTCATAAGTTTGTCTGTTTGGTTGGCTACCATTTTCTGTAAGAGACAAACAGATTTACAATGGGTAAATAAATTTTATATTCTAATATATTTAATCTAGCAGCATGATGACCTTGTTATTTTAATATTCATTAAAAAATGAATGAATAAATAAATATTCATTTAGACCAATTGTTACTTTGCCCTGGAATTAACTTTTGATTAATGATAAACTAGGAACATTCATGTTACCTGAAGTGATGCAATTTTTCCATCTTGCTTTTCAGATTTTTGTTTCAGTGACGTGATCTCGCTTGCTTGCTGTGTGACTGTGTTCTTAAACAGGTCTCTCTGGTTAGAGACTTCCTGTAGCTCTCGACGTGATTCAGACAGACTGAGCTCCAGGTTAGCCAGGTTGCTGGTTACCATAAGTAGGTGCTCTGCCATGGACAGAGATTCATGCTCACTGACATGACTCCTCGGGCCCTGATAAAAATATCATCATTATGTCAATATGATTATGATCATATGTTCGTATACAAGGATGATGTAATGTATAATATCGCTTTCTGCTGTGAAAAATTTGGATAAAGAAGCTATTATGCAAGACAGTATTGACAACCACTACAATAAAAATTTTGTTTTATCTAATAAGATTAATACAATTGCTTCTACATGTATTTACAGATAACATACAATATCAATAACGTTACAATAGCATTACGAGTAATATTTATTCCCACGGCCTCGATACTGATTCACATTTTATAGTTGGGGTGAAGTAAATTTACCTTAAATGTACATCCGTAGGAGTTGAATCTGCAGTTGGCTTCTGACTGGGGGCATTCATCCTGGAGGTGTTTCTCTACCTGTAAAAGATGTTAAGGACTCCAATTTAGACAACGAAAATATGAATTAAAGTATAATTCTGATTAAAGCCTCATTTTGGTGATGCATAGGAAATGTGAAAATTGACGTGTTTCTACCTCTTCTCGTGTCACTCCTGTCAACTCGCAGCCATTTGGACAAGAACTTGGGGCCTTCGGACACTGCTTTGTGTGGTCCTGGAGAAAATAAACACTTCATTCAACTGCACGTGCAAGGACACGTCTCCCAAACAATCGCAACTGTGACAGTGACGTTGAACATAATTTTCTTATTAGTTCGAAATTACATCAGCGATGTATAATGTGCA
The DNA here is from genome assembly GCF_000003815.2 of Branchiostoma floridae. NCBI lineage: Eukaryota > Metazoa > Chordata > Leptocardii > Amphioxiformes > Branchiostomatidae > Branchiostoma > Branchiostoma floridae. The sequence goes on along the minus strand of NC_049979.1, from coordinate 15,700,583 downwards.
TAGTGAGAAAACATATCATATAAAACTGCTTGATTTAATAATCAACATGTTGGTACAAACGAATCAAATCCTCACCTCCGTCTGTGCCAGAGGTATTAACTCCTGACAGAACTTGCACGGCTCTTGTCGGAACTGACATTCATTTTCCAGATGTTCCGCTAGGTGACATCTTGGTACTTGCACGTTGCAGCCCTTAGACTTGTGTATGCACTCTATTGTGGCATATTTGCATTCTTCTAGATGTTCCTGTTGTGATATGAATATAATATACATGAAAATTCATTCCAAAGACAAATATAAGAATAAGTGAAAATGCCCATTTCAAAAGCATTTGTAAAAAACCGTAAGCATGGCCATGGGGTTTTTGTACATATTCATAACTTTGCTATAGATCGCTCTGGCTTCACATTAAGCTTTATAAACATTATGATAGAATATTTGCTGATTTTACAGTTTGTCACATGCAACTTTTGTCCGCGCTATGCTTTATTTAGCAGGCTTTATTGAAATAGTGTTGGATTTGTGAAGAGAAATCTGTGAGACGTACCTGGAGTTCCTTGATTGATGCTTGTATTTCACACCCTGCTTTTTTATTGACACAGTTGACTACGAGCTGTCCAATCTCCCTTTCCGCACCCTTGTCTGGAAATACCTATAATCCCAAAGAGTTCAGAGTTAGGAAAGCTGTCTGTAATCATAAATGTGAGAGCGGGTGGATGTCAATACCACACATAAATACATGTTTGTATTTTAGCATTTTTCATATGTTTTTTTTTTCGTTTCTAGCGCTTGCAAAAATTATCAGATTTGTTTGATCAACATTGAAAGACAAATTCGTTGTTTTGAACAAGGTACTAGTACTTATTTTCTCTAGTTCTTCATTCAAGGTAGACTAGTTACCAAAGTATTGAAGTTTTCGTCGGGCAATATAAACAAGTTTGGGATATCAACAATTTAAAGAGTGAAAGGTTTGGGGATAGATATGTTAGATCATTTATATACTAGTAAATCAAAATCAGAAGAGGTTCGAGGATAAATCTTTGTTGCACCATATATAGCGATTTATGCCATGTCAGTGAATGCAGCTTTTTTTTTATTTCTAGAAGTTTTATATTTGTCATGGGTGTTGGTGTTATTTCACGCCTTATATTGTCTTTTCTCTAATCACTTGGAAGCAAAGCTAACTTCACCCAAGGGGCTTATATTCTTGCTTCACCTCTACATGAGCCTAATATCAACAGGCGATCATACGTAACAGTTACGTACAAGAAAAATAAGAGTATTTTATTTAAGTCGTCACGATTTCTACTTACCCCATTTGCAGAAAGTGCCTGTTTGTCCACTGGACATCTCGGTGCATCTTTACTGTAGTTCAAAGAAAACAACAACATTTAAATCTTTGTATTGCTTTAGTGGGTTAAATGTTTAATGGGTAAACGCTATAGTGGAGTGTCGGAACGGCCGCCAATACCGGAAGCAATACATGTACGGTATCATCGGGCATAAACGATACATATCAAAAGTACTTGAGATAGGTCAAAATTCTTACCGTAATTCTTCTGTTAGGCAGCTTTCACAGAACCGATGACCACATTCAAGAGACTGCCGGGGGTTCCGAAGACATCGGCCACACAGGAGGCACTTGTATCTGTCCTCCAGGGGGTACGCGAAGTCTAGATCCATGTCAGGCCCTGTAACTTCACTGTTCCTGATGAAAAACGGCTCTGCTATATTTGAAGGAGGTACAGAAGAAAAACTGTCCAGCATATAGACTGTCGAAGTGTTTCACAGAGACTTTACTCCAAGAAATATGACGCATTCAGAAAAAAACCCTGCTTATACTTACATATGATATATTACGTCACCACACGGGAAACCCAGGTCAAAGTTCAATGACCGAGTGCGTTCAGACTACACTATACCATTCGTCAAAATAAGTTTCATGGGCAATCCCGACTGCTGTCGCCTCGCCATGACCAACTCTGTGCATTTATGGTACGTATGCATGCGCGGCGAGTCTCTGCACCAAAATAATGTACCGAAATTGGACAGTGCAGACGGCGAACTCAGCACTTCTGTACACACGGCGTGCTCCGAAAAAGCGCTCTGTACGCCTGCGCAGAAGTATGAGTCAGCCGGGAATCCCAATGACGTCAGGTGTTGTGTGCTTTGTTACAACTTACACGTGCAAAGCAGAAAACACAACGCAATGACTTATCCTGGGCATGTCCAAACATTTACAAGCATATAGACATTTTAACAAATGGTTATATTGTATCTCTGGTGAATGCTCATTTTTTCATGTCTTGCTTCTTGGACACATTCTCTTAGAACTGTGCATTTGTACTTCCTTTAAAAACCAAGGGGAAGAATTAAAAGAGCGTACGGCTTCCTGTTTCCTCGCCCACACACGTACACGTCACTCATTCTCAGGTGAATAGCCGGTCATTAAACCATATTCATCTGCAGGTATTTCAAGTACATAGTGTACATCCCGAATACTAGTAAGTTATGATTGACCACTCTTTTTAAAGAGACGCTGAAATGAGCTTTCCTCTATCTTTCACATAAATATATGATATTTTCTGAAAACATCGATGTGATTTTCAGATGAATTGTCCGAGGTGAAGAAAACGGCGATCTGAAAATGTCACCGCCGCGCTCTTTGGTGCGACTAATTAATTAGGAACAGGCTGTGATGTCACGGTGATGACTCCCCGTCAGTTAGTATAATATTTATTCTTAATCGGTACTATCATTTCTCACAACCATACATTTCATTAGCCTCAATAACTGTATTGTTTGTTGTGTAAAATTGAAATGTACCAGGGCAATGGTATATTCAACATCATATTCTACTTATACAGAGCACAATTTTCTACTTTTAACAGAAACAAGAGTTTGGATTAAGTATTCAGACGTTTTATCTTGCCTCATACATTATGCTGTAACCTCAAGTAGCGCCTACCGTCCTTGCCAAGGAGCTCTGAGCTTTTGTCACGACAATGGTAGCGTATCTGGACCTGTGATCCGGCTTCGGCGTGGGTTCGAATCCCAGCAGTCGGGATGTTGTTTCTTTCTGTTCTACTCGCCGCTCTGGTTGTTTCACTGGTTCCCACACCGATCCTGGTGGTTAACAGACTGGAGATGTGCCTGCCCACAGGGATATCTAACTCAGAGATTCGAGGACGAATCTTGAAAAGAAAAGGGGGAGTAGTGTAACAGTGGGGTTCAAGTAGCGCCTATCGTCCTTGCCAAGGAGCTCTGAGCTTTTGTGGCGCGGGTTCGAATCCCGATCCCGGGAGTCGGGATGTTGTTTCCTTCTGTTCTACTCGCCTCTAGTGTTTCAATGCAAATAAAGCTGTAATTAACGTAAATTATTTTTTTAAATGGTATTCTCTACCAAAATACAATGTGTTGAATGTGTGAAAGTCCGTTCGACCTTGTCAGGATTCCACTTCATACTGATGACCATCGCATTTACATGGTGGTGTACGCCTTTAACTGACTAACTTGTCACAAGTATGAGATTCTCATCATTTACCACCAACGAGTTATGACACTTTAACAGCAACTATGCAAAATAGACCCGCGTGTATAGACCATGTATAACACCTGACATGAAGATCAAATCATTTGAATGATAGATTTTCCCAAGGATTTTCCTCATTGATCATGCACGTTAACACCAACCTAGAATTTGCCCGCTGCCCAAAGAGAAGACATGCGAGGATTAAAAAAAAACATACACACGTATTGTGTAGGCTAATACAAAAGATATAACGTTAAATATTTGTAGTGAATATACATATTTTCGTCGTTGCAGAAAGATCCAGGTTTTTCTAGAAACAACGCAGAACAACCGTGACCATGGCAGCCGCATGACGTATATATACGCCCATTCATGCCAATAGCCACGCCCACGAAAGGCCGAGGGTCACGGGACTTACCGATGACGTATTAGCTATTCAAGCGGTCTATTTCGGGCGGCAACCATTACTAGTTCATGCATTTGAATAACAGCCCCGCGTCGGGTTTCGCAAGTTAAACCGCCGATCGAACTTATTCACCAGTTTGTGACAGGTGAGTTTCATTATATCCAAGGTTCATGCCTTATCCTAAGGTGGTCAGCGGGGTTATGAAAATCATTAATGTACATGTAACAGTTTCATACTAGTGTAAAGCCAAGTAAGATCAAGTTAAAGGGGATAACTCACAGACTGTCATATTCGAAGCAAGGACTGAAGGAGCCATTTCTTTTTGTACTGGGTCGCTGATTGCCGGCCGTCGCTGATTACTGGCCTCCAAGTGTATTATGAGCACACAAAAAAGACCACAGAGAGCCTGCTAAGGAGGCTAATTTCCAGGGCCATGAGTAGATTATTCTTTGCCAAAATATAGCGACCTGCCATGTTTACACGTCAAAACTTACATGCTGTATTTCAGTAGATTTCACCCTCCTTCATATGTTTTCCTGTGTTTTCCTCTGTATTCCGGTAGAAGGCGGACCCTATCAATAGCTGTGCGAAACATGTACCATCTGTATCGTTACCACAGATGGCACATGTTTCATGCAGCTATTGATAATATCCTTTTGATGAGAAAAACACCAATGCCGAGGTATTTCTCATCTGTAACGTTTGCTGGCAAAAATTAACGTAAAACCCGACGGAAAGATGACGTCTTCTGTTATGAATGACGTTACTAGTACTGTAGCATCTACGGACTAAATTTTGGTATAAACAGCAACATCAAAACGTCGCCCAGAGACCGCTTCAGACGCTACGAGTTGAGAGCTCAGGACATTTCAGGAATGCAAGCTCTGACATTATCGCAATATATTGTCCTGGAAAGTCGCTCTGAGACAAAGCCTAGCCAAAGTACAAACCTTTTCCTCTAACAAATGGTACGGAAACAAATACTGCTGTAGGCTTTGACTACTACATAAGGCTTGGGGAATGTATACATATTATTATTAAGATGTTCACTTCTCATCACTCATATTTATTTTGCGACGGGAAAAACAATGTCTTCTCACTGTGTCAACATTCTCTGATTACTCGCTGCACAAAATGCTTTGTTACATGCAGATTACTTTATTTGCTGAAAAACCAGGAACTTCCTTGGTACAACCTTCCCAGCATATATTCCTTTCCCAGTATTTTTCCTTTCGCGGCATATTTTCCTTCCTGGCGTATTCTCCGACGTTAAAAATCGCGAATCGACCTCCCCAACCCAACCCACCCCCCAACAACTTACGCCAATGCCCTCAGAGAGGCTGGTGAAGGAGGCTAACAGATCCCATTACTGTGAGGATAGTTACATCGACACTACTAGTATTTTTTCATGTTCAACCCACTCCACTTCTTACACCTTGTTATCATCTAGATAAACAAGGCTACAAAAAGAATATGGTTGGCTATAAGCATTTCCCCCCCATGTAATAAATGTTTAAACTTCTCTAACCTTTGGTATACAGTACCTGCACTTTTAAACACTTAGTCTGGCTCATTACTTTTGGTGCTTCTATCTACCAACATCCATCCAAAATAACCTTTCAAATGGAAGAATTAAAAAAAAAAACTAGACTTGTAAGCTGGGTACCATCCTCTGGTTCCCATCCTCCTGAGTTTAGGTTCACTCCCCCTGACTGTGGGCATCAGTGAAAGGGGGTGTATACTCATGGGGATTGTACCCAGGATAGAATTGTGGTGCTTGTACATGTATAGCTACAAATATAACATTGCCCCAAACCTCATTAAGGTTGGGCCCCACAGCAGATCTCTTGCAGATCTATGACAGATGCCTTGTCTCTTCAGGGGGCAGTCCCTGTTACACTTAATGACTTATGCCCTAAATTTTGGGGAAATCACTGTTGAAAATGGCGTATGGTCTCCGACACTCTCCTTTTAAAATTTTTGTACTTATGGCTGACTTGCTGGACATACATCGTTACTTAATGAGATTGTAAGTTTGACAGTGACATAAAAACTACCATGATTGTAGGCTGGCACTTGGTAACATGGCAAGAAAACTGCAACTGTCAATTTGGCTGATCATATATTTAGGGCGAAGTTTGTTTTACATCTGTCCCAGACCTGTAAGAATCCTGCTGTGGTTCACTATTGTTATTCTATGTCCTCTGGTCGGACAGGATGGGGTAAGGGTATGATGGACTTCTTCTTCACATCTGCAGACAGGGCCTTCCTCATGTCTGAAAAACACACAGACAATTTTTCCATCAATCGGACATACCGGTAGTGATATTCATTTCAACAGAAGTACAAGTTAATGAGTGCTACCCTATCGCAGTCCCTTAAACCTTGGAAGGGAGGTATACCAGCGGTAGTGACCAAAATCAGGTACAACATAGAATGAAACTAGAGTTCCACGACCCCATATCTTCGCCAAATGATTCCATCTTTTACAACTGCTGTATCAATTGTGTTTGTCATTAATTAGAAAATAAGGCTCTTATTTGCATAAATCATATTACTTGATCATGTCCTCCACCAAACAACAGACGCACACAATCTATGTTAAGAAAGAAGGCTTTTATCGCATTTTCTGATACTTTATGCAAATGAGGATCTCATTTGCATAATTAATGTTCAACGATGTTCACCTGTACATAACTTCCAAATGCTACAAGTAAAACATTCCCGTCATTTACCACACTGACATTATAGCATAGTCTCATGAATTATGCAAATTAGGTCTTTATTTAGCATAATATTTCGCAGGCGAAATTGATTTATGCTTTCCTTCTCAGACCATCGCCTAACTCTTGTAGCTCTAGGTATGTTATACAACCAACACATCATCACCCGACAAAGGAAAGTTGTAGTAATATAATCTGCATATATCTATCAATATTCTTCTCTTTCTCAGTTACAAATGTCACATGTTGCGATGGTCCTGTAATGGAACTGAGCGTGTTTAGACAATTTCTTAATCAATTATGCAAATTAGCTTCCAATCTGCATAGATAATATGTAATTATATGAAGCATCACGTAAACTATCCACAAACCAAAAATCATAACAATCCGTCAACCTCTTCTTGAGTTATTCCCTTTAAAAGGCTGACACTAAACCTGCCCTGCAGTTCCAAACAAGTCGCTAGGGGGCCCAAACCTAGACCACCTACTCACGGCATCAAGAGCTGTCTACTACTTAAAATTCATAGCCGCAGCATGTCCAGAACTCAAGATATCAAACCAGGAAGTTCCGCTGCAGTACCGTAATAGGCCGCTAGGGGGCCCAAAATCCACTCGTTTCCAGGTCTTAACAAGACCTACCCACATACCGAATATCAATACAATCCATCTAGGCGCTCTTGAGTTATGGTGGTCTTCTACAAACACCCATACATACACACAAACGCTACCCAAAATGTAACCTTCTTGGCGAAGGTAAAAAGGATGTCGACATATATCAAGATAATGGATCAGCTGGTAAGAGAAGAAGAATTCAATTCAATAAATCAATTTTTTGTCTCTATCTGCTTTTTGTTTTCTTCAAACCACAAACTGATACAAGCTCACCATAAGCATCCTCATCAGGGTCTCCTGAGTAGTACTCCAGCACAGTCCTGTAGATGCTGTACCCCAGCTTCTTGTACATGTCCACTGCAACCTTGTTAGACACTCGCACAAACAGGTCCACAAAGTAACAGTTCTTGCTGCAGTCAAAAGGGAAGAAATGTTATGATTCATGTTAGAAAACAGTCATACAGTATCCAAACAACATATCATATAAAAAAAATACTTGCAAATATGTTCCATCCAGAGCACTACATCCACAATCAGATAAAGCCTTACTTTTCTGAAATCTGCTCCAAGCTTGACATCATCTTGGCGGCCAGCCCCAGTCTCCTGAACTCAGGTGCCACAGACAGCGCCGTGACGTGTCCATGCCACTCCTCCTGGGCAACACGGCCTTCTGCCTTACCCATTACTGTAGACAGAAAACAATAAAACATCTATGTGATTTACGTATCAAGACTAGTTGAGCTAAGAATATCAACAGGAACAGTTTAAAATCAATGTCGTGATTCCTTTTAGCAATAGAACAATCTGGCATATCATTAATGCAACCATATCAAGAGCACACCACTGTACTTACTGTATCCCATGATCTCCCCTGTGGGTGACTCAGCCACCTGGAAGTACTCAGGCCACCTGGCCAGGTACTGCATGTAGAATGGTAGGCCATACTGGACAAGTATCAAGGAATCCTTAACCATGTATACAACATGATATACAACATACTTGTATACAACAATACATATACTGCAACGGATCATTGACAGTCAAACCAGAAGCGTTAAGAAAAAATCTCTTCTTCAAAGAGGAGAGAACCACACTTTAAAACAATACAATCCATGCAATGTATGTTTTTAATGTTGCAAAATGACCACATTAACACCAACACACTAATTTGAAGGATACAGTTTCAGTCAGTGGATCCAAATTCCTGCAATTAAGGGAAATGCAATTCAGGTTATGTTTGTTCATATATTTCAATAGTCATCTTTGAAAATATTTAGCTGCAGAGCAACTTTTGGATTAGGCTGCCAAAAGCCTAAGATTTTTCTGCCAGGGGTAGCCTAATCCAACTCTGCAGCTAGAAAATATTATTTAATATTCTAGCTTGATTTAAACACTTGTCCAATGCTCAATGATATTTCCCAAATGTCTACCAGTGCCCAAATGTTTTGTTACAGTATGACCCAGAACACACTGTGTAACATGATAAATTATCAATGACGGTGGTAAACTGTGATGATGATGTAATGTAATATGGGTCAGTGAACCTTGGTGCGGGAAAGGTTTAAAGTAAAAAATATTACTCTGGCACAGTAAGCGTCAAGATGTTGTTATTCGTGGGATGTAAAAGCATCCTTCTGATTTTTTATAATCTAGTTATACTATACGAAACTGCAAATTATGTAAGATACCATATCAGCACAGGTTATAAGTCTAAAGAAATATTGTCGAAAATGATTCATTGATGATATCCTTGTGGAACTCAAATGCATTTTGCACATATAAATATATAGTTATCTACTGTTTTATACCATTGCACCGTTACACGTCAGGTTTATCATATAATATGATTATATAGTATAAAGGCAATTTGCCTTTATACTATATAGCAGCCGAAAACAAATTCTACCTCTGTATGAGCTGAGTGCTTACCAAATCTACAAAAGCCCCCCTCCCCCATACGAGAGACTTACACTCGATTAAACCGGAACAGGTCATCGCATGTGAACGGTCTTAGGGTCGTCATTACAGACGATCGATCACACTGTTGTTATATCACAAACAGGTTTCCTAAAATGTAGCTTTGTGCACAGAATTGGTTCTCTTCTTAGCCGGTTCTGAGGCAACCAGCTAAAGCATGCAGCACGGATGGCGACCGGAAGCGGAACTGCGTCACTCAGGAATGCACCGCGGATTGTTCTGATCAACTTTTGAAAGATAAAACCATGAAGCTAAGTTTGATACCATGGTAAAATGTTTTAGTCTCCAAGCAGAGGTTAGGCTCCGGCTGTTGTTGTTTTTTACGTGTTTTTTTTTCGTTTTTATCTGGCTTTTCTATTTTGTATTGTTTCTTGAAGTCCGCCAGCCAGGTTTTGGCAGTACAAGATGCAATACAAAATAGAAAGCCCGATAAAAACGACTAAAAACGTTTTAAAAAAACAACCGGAGCCTAACCTCTCCTTGGAGAGTAAATTTTTTTACCTATGGAAATGTTTCTGTAACTTTTGACATATAGGCTGCCTACTGAACGATAAATGAGTCATTTCGAAAAAAAATATGATGCGCTATTGCACACCTATTAACACAGTTATATAACTTTATTCAGTTCCTGGGGATTTTAACGTTAACGTAAATAAGACGGCGAAATGTTAGCTTTATAGCAGTTGTGAGTCCATCTCGAAGGCTGTGCAGACAGTGCCATGCACAGAGGCGATGTCGCGAGCACAAATCAATGTCGCGAGAGCCAGCCCAGACTGGTTTTATCTGTCCCCTTGTCGAGGGGAAAACTGACATTGAAACAATGACTTGCCGTTTATTGGACAGAATGTTATCACCTAACGTTTGTTACTGTCAAGTAACTCTTCATCGTCAATAATTGCAGTGCTAAAGCTACGTGATTGATCTATTTTGTGAAACTCAAGTAGAAGGCTCACACACTGAGAAATTTCCCCAAGTGAAGGCAAGGTCAGGTGTGTACGAGTCACCCACATTAGTCAACGGGGAATTCCATGAATAGACCGTGAAATGTGAAATGTACTCAAGCCACGCCCTGATCGTATTGAACGTGGGGTGGCGGGTACGCGGGTCAAGGTACATGTACTGTACAGTAGTGGCAAAATATTGGACATTCTGAAACATGGGGCATTTCAAAAACTTACAAATAAGCTTACAAACCAACGGGTTATCGATTTAAATACATCATTGTGTTTTCATAACAGTCTGCATTCAGTGGCTACGAGTAAAATCTACACCAGGGGTTCATTCATGTCTCCCTTGGGAATTTCAGTACAGAGGACTAACAGGTTGCTCGGTGTCGTTCATGGCCCGTTGCTTGCCCGCTATCTCGAGCTGCGATTTTTTTTTGGTCAACCCTTACGTTACGGAAGCCTGTCCGCTATCTCGAGCTGCGATGTTTTAGTGAACCCTTACGTTACGGAAGCCTGTCCGCTATCTCGAGCTGCGATGTTTTAGTCAACCCTTACGTTACGGAAGCCTGTCCGCTATCTCGAGCTGCGATTTTTTTGTCAACCCTTACGTTACGGAAGCCTGTCCGCTATCTCGAGCTGCGATATTTTAGTCAACCCTTACGTTACGGAAGCCTGTCCGCTATCTCGAGCTGCGATTTTTTTGTCAACCCTTACGTTACGGAAGCCTGTCCACTATCTCGAGCTGCGCTTTTTTTGTCAACCCTTACGTTACGGAAGCCTGTCCGCTATCTCGAGCTGCGATGTTTTCGTCAACCCTTACGTTACGGAAGCCTGTCCGCTATCTCGAGCTGCGATTTTTTAGTCAACCCTTACGTTACGGAAACCAGTTCAACTTCAAGCCAGTTGCGTGTCCGCTATCTCGAGCTGCGATCTTTTCGTCAAACGTTACGGAAGTGGTCAATTATGTCCAGGTCCTGTGTGGCCCGTTGACGGAAGTGGTCAATTATACGCAAATCCAAACACTCAGGGCCCAAACGAATATCGAAACAGTCTAACCGTTATATAAAGACACGAAAATATGAAAAAATTGGAGCGTTTAATACCAGTCCTATGATCTTTTAAACCGAACGTTTTTAGGTGGAGACACAGCCCGGTGTGATTCTTTTAGTTCATGTTTACCAGAATCGTTGGAGAATGCCCCACTCAAGGAGGTTGAAACCTCCTTGCCCCACTGAATGACCAGCAGCATGTGTTCCAGGAATATGTGTCTCCCCAGGAAAATCAGTCCCCCTCCTGCCATTGGTCCAATTTGAGGCCGGTGGGCGTGGCCTAAAAGTACGAAAGCCCACAGCAACAAAGACTATTATATGCTATATTTCAACATTGAAAGCTGTTTTTCAATGTAACGCACATCTTAAACTTGAATGTTTAAAGAACAAACATACTTTTTGTAGTGATTGAAAGAAGGGGGCCCATTTTCCCGGGCAGATTAGATTTTCGGTGCCCTTAGATCTTCCGATGCCCACCCTTTTTTTCATCTTGAAGACATATCTCGTAATACAGCATTAAAAAGATATGAACGTTCAGTGAACGAAAAAGGCTCATTAGTTTGGCATTTGTAGGGATTCCAGGTTAACATATCCCCAAAGGTACTCGGGATTAATGTCCCCTCAACTAAAAGTCAACTAGTCTCACTGTGGTCAAATTTAAAACATGTTTTTCGACTTTTTGGCCATCGAATGCATTACGGGTGAATGGGGACATATTTCCCCAGGGTAACCGACTGAATGACTATAACAGATGAATGGGTACACATTTTCCTAGGATTTTCTGTCCCCTCACTTAATGTATAACAGATGAATGGGAACACATTTTCCCGGGATTTTCTGTCCCCTCGCTGAATGTGTTACAAGAATGGGGACACATTTTCCCGGGATTTTCTGTCCCCTCACGGAATGTATAACAGATGAATGGGGACACATTTTCCTAGGATTTTCTGTCCCCTCACGGAATGTATAACAGATGAATGGGTACACATTTTCCTAGGATTTTCTGTCCCCTCACGGAATGTATAACAGATGAATGGGGACACATTTTCATAGGATTTTCTGTCCCCTCGCGGAATGTATTACAGGTGAATGAGGAAACATTTTCCCGGGATATTCTGTCCCCTCGCTTAATGTATTACGAGAATGGGGACACGTTTTCCTAGGATTTTCAGTCCCCTCACTGAATGTATTATGAGAATGGGGACACAATTTCCTAGGATTTTCTGTCCCCTCACTGAATGTATTACGAGAATGGGGACACATTTTCCTAGGATTTTCTGTCCCCTCACAGAATGTATTACGAGAATGGGGACACATTTTCCTAGGATTTTCTTTCCCCTCTCTTAATGTATTACGAGAATGGGGACACATTTTCCTAGGATTTTCAGTCTCCTTGCTTAATGTATACGATCCTAGGAAAATGTGTCCCCATTCTCGTAATACATTCAGCGAGGGGACAGAAAATCCTAGGAAAATGTGTCCCCATTCTCGTAATACATTCTGTGAGGGGACAGGAAATCCTAGGAAAACGTGTCCCCATTCATCTGTTGTAGTCATTCAGCGAGGGGACAGAAAATCCTAGGAAAATCTGTCCCCATTTTCGTAATACATTCCGTGAGGGGACAGAAAATCCTAGGAAAATGTGTCCCCATTCACCTGTTATACATTCCGTGAGGGGACAGGAAATCCTAGGAAAATGTGTCCCCATTCTCGTAATACATTAAGCGAGGGGACAGAAAATCCTAGGAAAATGTGTCCCCATTCTCGTAATACATTCAGCGAGGGGACAGAAAATCCCGGGAAAATGTGTCCTCATTCACCTGTTATACATTCCGTGAGGGGACAGGAAATCCTAGGAAAATGTGTCCCCATTCTCGTAATACATTCAGCGAGGGGACAGAAAATCCTAGGAAAATGTGTCCCCATTCTCGTAATACATTCTGTGAGGGGACAGGAAATCCTAGGAAAACGTGTCCCCATTCATCTGTTGTAGTCATTCAGCGAGGGGACAGAAAATCCTAGGAAAATCTGTCCCCATTCATCTGTTGTAGTCATTCTGTGAGGGGACAGAAAATCCTAGGAAAACGTGTCCCCATTCTCGTAATACATTAAGCAAGGAGACTGAAAATCCTAGGAAAATGTGTCCCCATTCATCTGTTATGGTCATTCAGTGAGGGGACATTCAGTGAGTGTCCCCATTCTCGTAATACATTAAGCGAGGGGACAGAAAATCCTAGGAAAATCTATCCCCATTCAGCTGTTATACATTCCGTGAGTGGACAGAAAATCCTAGGAAAAACTGTCCCCATTCTTGTAACACATTAAGCGAGGGAACTGAAAATCCTAGGAAAATGTGTCCCCATTCATCTGTTATAGTCATTCAGTGAGGGGAAATACTGGTTACCCCGGGGAAATATGTCCCATTCACCCGTAAGGCATCGCCAAAAAGTCATATTTATTTGATTTAGAAACATTGAAATTAATGTCAAGAGTTGTAGTTTCAAGTCGAGAAACAGGTTTCAAATTTTACTACAGTGAGACTAGTTGACTTGTAGCTGATGGACACCTTTGGGATATGTTAACATGGAATCCCTACAAATGTCGAACTAATGAGCCTTCTTGTTCACTTAACGTTCATTTTCTTAAACGTTGTATTACGAGATATGTCTTTAAAAAACAAAACGGGAAAATATGACCCCATTCTTGTAATACATTTAGTGAGGGGACAGAAAATCCCGGCTTAAACCCCGGGAAAATGTGTCCCTATTCATCTGTTATACATTAATTCAATAGGGGGCAGAGAATCCCGGCTGTGTGCTTAAATGTTGCTGTGGGCCTTCGTACTTTTTAGGCCACGCCCACCGTGTAAAAGGGACCGATTTTCCTGGGGTACACTCATTCCTGGAACACATGCACGCCTGGCTTGGCACGTGTTGAGCAAATGTGCTTCCAAGTGTAAACTCGAAGGTCATACTACACATCACGCTCATTGAAGTTAGTTTTCAAGGAGCCCAGTGTACGATGATGATTATGTTTTCCGGTTCAATGCCGTGCATCAAATATGAACAAGAGTGGAAATTTTGCTACAACAAGAGTGGAACTTTTGCTACCACGGCGTTCCAAGTTGTATAAAGTGACGTCCCCTCTGGCGTTATCACGTCTGCGTTGCACCCAGTTTGGTGCTGTTTAGTGTGTGAGGTTGACGATTTTGAAAATGACCACCAAAATCGACTTCATTTGTTAGGTAGTGATTTTTGGCCATCAGAAGGTCAGAACTAATATTCCGACATTCAAAATGTTGTGCAGAACTTTGGGAGCTTACATGATTTTCTTCTAAAGAACGCTGTAAAGGGGAAGAAATGTGAGGCCGGCGAGCCCACAGCTGGAAAAATCCGGCGGTTGGGAGAATTTAGCAGTCATCAGTACACAAGCTGTCACCGAGCTTCTGTTAAGCAAAGTTCTCGTAAAAAACATTACATATAGCCTAATCTAAAACATTTCGAAAAAATGTTTCTCTGGTAAAATGTGTAGTATGACCTTCGAGTTGACACTTGGAAGCACATTTGCTCAACACGTGCCAAGCCAGGCGTGCATGCTGCTGGTCATTCAGTGGGGCATTCTCCAACGACTCTGGTAAACATGAACTAAAAGAATCACACCGGGCTGTGTCTCCACCTAAAAACGTTCGGTTTAAAAGATCATAGGACTGGTATTAAACGCTCCATTTTTTCATATTTTCGTGTCTTTATATAGACTGTTTCGATATTCGTTGGGGCCCTGAGTGTTTGGATTTTGCGTATAATTGACCACTTCCGTCAACGGGCCACACAGGACCTGGACATAATTGACCACTTCCGTAACGTTTGACGAAAAGATCGCAGCTCGAGATAGCGGACACGCAACTGGCTTGAACTGGTTTCCGTAACGTAAGGGTTGACTAAAAAATCGCAGCTCGAGATAGCGGACAGGCTTCCGTAACGTAAGGGTTGACGAAAACATCGCAGCTCGAGATAGCGGACAGGCTTCCGTAACGTAAGGGTTGACAAAAAAATCGCAGCTCGAGATAGCGGACAGGCTTCCGTAACGTAAGGGTTGACAAAAAAAATCGCAGCTAGATATAGCGGACAGGCTTCCGTAACGTAAGGGTTGACGAAAAAATCGCAGCCCGAGATAGCGGACAGGCTTCCGTAACGTAAGGGTTGACGAAAAAATCGCAGCTCGTAACGTAAGGTGGAAAAACTTGGTTGCGCGTGTCTTGTGTCTTGTTAAGAAGGACCACCCGTGCTAATGCCGTTATGTAAGGTTTGCTTGAGACTCGGTGTCCCTCTTGTGTCAGGATGGCGAGGCTGTGGAAGGTTTTGGACGAAGGGTTGATGGAAAATGTGTATACTGTCCCAGCCCAGACAACATGAAATTCAAGTACCTGATTGGCATGTAAGGTGGATTGTGTTGCAAAAATCGGTGAATTCCCTTGGGTGCAATATCATTCTACGTTAGGTCTTCTGTTAGGTTTGGAAATGCCCCATGTTTCTTAATGTCCAATTTCTTGCCATGTATAGTACTGTAAGATATTTCCAGCCCAAACTGGTCTGATCTGAGACGTGGAGACCCGGCCTCCTATCCAATGTACTGTGATATCAGAAGAAAGCTGGATGACACATTCGTTTAATGGACAAAATGTAACGTTAAACTTCTAGAAATCTTCACCATCAATTGCAGGACCAAACTACATTGTACCATTTGTGTTGTGGTTACGTGTCCTGTCCAGATTGGAAAGTGAACCTATCCAATAGTCTGAATGAAACGTGACTTGGAAGAAACTAATATCCGTTTTACCTTTTTAGCCCAAAGACCTTGGTCAGCCTCTAACGTTACTTTACATTTTCCCATTGTTCAAGTAAAATTAGTCAAAACTCCGTTTTCCTATCCTTTCAGTTTCTCTGAATCGTTAGGATATCTTTATTAAGGCAAACCCGCACTCAGTTTTTTGGTGGATAGATTTGATCCACCCCCACCCCTCACCCCGACTACCAAGTCAAATGGAATCGTTCAGAATTGCATATTGGTGACGCAACACACAGAACCGCACAACACGGCGGCGCCGCTCAAGCTCACCCACTTTTGTCATAGAACTCCCCCGAGGCGGTCAGGACAAAGATCAGGTAACGGAGCGGCTACATCTGTCTCCATACCAAATTAGATACCGCTAGCAGTTTGGCAGGGGGTTCTCTAGCAGTAGTGTGGTTATTGTTACTGTGTAATTATGATATAACGGCGAAAACTACTAGTACTACTAACTGTTATAATGTTTGCCATTTGTCCCACTTCCGGCCTGGCTACCTTACAAGCCTCGCGGTATTGTTTGTTTCACACGTTACCGGCCATGAATGTGGTTGGATATGCATTTTTTGGGTTTCTTCAGATAATTTGAATCTATCATTTTCTGACCGATGGCCAATTTCCCACTGGGTGTGATAGAATGCGCAAATTCCGGACCGTTAAATGGCCGGGTCCGGATATGACTAACTGTTGTACAGGTATGCGGGGCCGGGAATCCCCATCGGCAGACATTGGAAAGTCCCGTGCGTAATTAATCATAATGCCAGGTGACCGTTCCCGTCGCCGCCTATTATAAAGGTTGAATGGAAAGTTACTGCGATGGTACAGATAATAAAGACTTAAAGTTAACAAACTGTTTGTCTGATGCTTCCGTGCGTTTCTTTGTACATTTCTCGACTGTCGACGGGTTTATTTTTACGTCGAGGCGTCCACATATACTTCTAGGTAGTGCCATGACGGGAGCAAAGGTTAACCATATCAAAGCTGTAATTGACTTTGCCTCGGTTCAATTTACAGGTTGGTGATTTGCAGGCTACCTTTGGTCGAAGTAGCGTTGTATAATGTCGATTAGGAACAAAGTGGGGACGGCAGCAGCCATCATGGCCATGGCTTTGGCATTTGGCAATACTGAAGGTGAGCAAACATGCATCAGATGCATCTCATCGTAAACACGCATGGTCTTTCAGTTCATGTTCAACAGTCTTCCTTTATGATGCCCCTCAAATATTTTGGAAAAGTGTCAAAATGTTAAAAAAATTCGTCTGTCAAATCTTAGACCATACCTTCTGCTGTTACAGATGCACCTGCCGCACTTAATATAGCCTTGGCTGCATGTGCCGCTGGTGAAGTGCCCGATGGCCTAGGGAACTGTGTTGCGTGTGATACATGCACCAAGTACCCGGATTCTCCATATTGCGCACTTTGTGGTGAGTTCTACTTCTTGTTTTCCCTTTTCCTTTTTATCGGCGACCATGCTATTTACAATATAATGAAATGAAATGACACAGAAAAGTTTATTGGCTTGCCTCCTGCAGGGTATCATTGTGTCATTTTTTGGTAATAGATTAGATCTGAATTAAGTTTATATATATAATTGTCTTCCTATTCATTTTATCTGTCACATAGCATATAGCATGAATAGATGCAGCCACTTCTAAGATATTTTTGTACAGATACGTTTTCACCTGACAAGTTGACGTTTTTCTTGAAGGTACACCAGGAAAAGGTTCCAAGACGCCTGGTAAGTAATCTTTATTGACAGTTCTATGTCTAAGTCACTTCATCATATCATATCATGTACGAAAACTCATCAGAGGTTGGTGAATTCCCAAGAACTGTAGTCTCCCTATAACGTTAGTTCAATGGCAGTAACCTTGGGTCAGAGGCCACATTCAGAGGTAAGGAGTGATCGAAAGAAAACAAACAAAAATGTGTGACTGAGTATTGTTGCCTTATATGGTCAAGACTCAAGAACAAAGCAATGTTTACTTTGAATGACATAACCCATTAGCTCATATTTACTCTGCCTCTGCCTTCAAAAGCCTAGCGATTGGGGATTCCCCAACAAGGATCAAATGGCACATTCTTCAGAACGTTTGTTTCTTAGTAAATCTAAGTCAATCTATCGATCTATCGATTGATTGATTGATTGATCGAAAACAACCCATCGGGATACTTGTAGGAAAACAATATTTTGTCAATACCATCTTAAACTTGCTTTTCTACATGCTGATACACAATTAATGGCATACAAATGTTCTCTCTTTCAGATCAATGGAAGATCGGAGTGGGTGTTGGAGTGCCTGTCCTGGTGCTGTCCATGCTGGCTGCGGTCCTTTTGTACAAGCTGTGGTACAGAAGGCGCCATGATGAGGAACAGCACAGGGACCAAGGTAACGGCACAATACAAGTAGTTATTTACACAAGCTTGTTGAAGGCGTCACGATAGAAATAAGTGAATAAACATTACAGGATAATTGATTTTACAACACTACAGAGTAAACAGTAGTTGATAAAAAGAAGGCCATCATCTCCTTTATGAAATTAGATTACGGTTTCCTTGTTTAGCAGAAGAGCTGCCACAGTATCTAGCTAATCCGGTTTTGTACTTATAGAAAATCAAGGAGGTCTCGTACAGATTCCAGTACCCCCTGCACCAGTAGATGATGAGGTCGTTCAGGCGCCTGCAGGACCTGCAGTCACAGTCGAAGCCGAGCAGGAGAGTGGACAAGACCGCACTGAGCCCACCTCAATCGCAATACAGGTGTGTTTCTGTCTACCAGTTGGTCCCGAATTGCACTCATATCCTAACAGTTTCTTTTCAAAAGCTCCTATTAGTCAATTTACAATGTGGCCTACAAATTTTAAATTATGTATATTGGAAATTATGTGCTGTTTTTATGTACGCATAGATGCCTTCATGTATGTGTGTCTTGTAGCGCTGTCCACACATAGCTTCTGCATGTGACATATGCATGGCTGACATGCATCCTATCATACCTTAGGTGCAGGAAGATGCTGGTTCTGAAGATTTTGCTACTGAAACAGCTCCATCAACAGGACAACAACAGCCTTCTGATGAGCAATGGCCCCTGATTTCTGACGATGAAGATGCTGCCACTGTACCAAAGTAGACTGCATAAAAGAACCGTGAATAAATGCGCGCAGAACCTCGCCACAGGGATAGCAAGGGAAGAGAAGTGTGTATTGTCCATGATTATACCATCTTCTCTTCAATAGCTATACCTGTGCCAGTAGGTCCTAACACAGCCACCTAAAGTCTTAAGGGTGAAAAAAGTGTTCTGGACACTAATATGGTCTCCACGAGTAAGAAGACCTAGCTGTCAGAACTGCAAGAACCGGTTCTCAGTTGAACGTACTAAGTTGTGGCATAAAGGTCCAGCGCCAAGGTTGGCGAAGATGACCAAGGTCATGATGAAGTCATTTTGTGTCAAGAAAGGCAGAATGACTCTTATTAACAGTAATCAAGCTTCACTTTGCCGCAGTTATTAGAACCATCATTAAATCACCTGGATTATCTTACCAAACGTCATATCGACGGTCTAGTAGCAAGTTCTCAAAACTGACCAGGATGAAAAAAAATCAAATAAGAGCAATGGAACACGTATATCATAGCAACATCATTGTTGGCCCGCTTGTCGCGTGTATCCTCAAGCATTTAATCAACAAGATGATTCAGTGGACTTGACATTGCAAATACAATATATATATATGTATGGTTTATGTGTCACAATAGTTATCTGTTAGTGTCTGGATTATTCTATGTCCAGTCTGTAAAACTATGTCCAGTCTGAAGAGCTGTGAAGTTGCTTTACATGTATGCTTGTTTACTGGTATAATTCTTCAGGTGCAAACACCCTTTAAATATGACTTGGAGAATTTTGGTAGTTATCCAAAATGAGTAGTATGTTGGACTACCAAAATCCTCCGATATGAAGATATGACGAATGTAGAAGTACATTAATCCACATATTCAAGTGTATGATTACAATATCTGTACCAATAGCTATTTTCACCAATAGCTCCACGAACGTATGTAACCACAGTAAGTGTGAGAATGCTGCACCTGTGTGAAAAATGTTACAATAAAGCTTTCAAATCAAACATGTCGGTTTAATGTGCATTACTTTCTAGATAAGACAAACCAATGAAGTCACGTTGAATTTTGTTTGCCCATCTCTTGCATGGCCTGCAAGGGGAAAGTCAGTTGCGCTGGTGATCTTTACATGTATTTTACACAGGCAACAAGAATATAAACTATCAAAGTAGAAGGGATACTGTCAATTAAAGGAAAGTAAACCGCGAAGTGGTGTCGCGCAACTAAACAGGCGTGTAGTATAGTGCAGCCAAAGCAGGCGTACAGAAACTTGTGCGTGTCGGCCACAGTCACTGCCACATAATTGTTCCGACACTGTCCGTGAGTTTTCAGTAAACCTCAGAAGAAATACGCGAATCACACTTGTAGGGTGTAGTCATTTCCAAGCAGTAGTCTGGTGTCGTGTGACCTCAAACCTAGACCTAACCCCCAACAACAAACCAAGCCCTAAACCCAACTCTAAGTACAAGCCCTAGCCACAGCCACAGCAATAACCACAGCCATCGCCACAGCATAGCCATTGTTAGGCACGTTTCTTTGGACATTATAAATGAGGGCACAACAGCTAAAGTTACGTCAGATTTAACTGATAAGCTATAAGGTGCCAGTCATTGAGCAAATATAACCAGTTCTTGAGCAAGTATCATAATGTTTGTATATAACCGGAAAAATGATATGGCAATCATGAGAATCATGAGTCATACTACAGTATATATTACGTTACACGGCATGCAGAGCCACTCCTGGACAGTGGAGAGGACACCATGGTCATGTCAGACATCTGCGTGCTATTGTCAGCAATGTCGCAGTAAGTTCTTTATGTCACACGAAGTGGTTTTTGATATCTTTAATAGAATTCTACCCGTAGTATTCTCGTCTCGCCAAGAAGTTTAAAAAATACCAACGCGCACTATTACAGTCATATATCAACATGTTATAGCACGTATTCAAATCTGCTCATCCTTAAATCGCTGTACTGCACGGGTCTGTTTAACTCGGGTCAGGGTGGGTAAAGTTAGTACGGCGGAGTTTGAGGCTTCAGGTAGATATTTTTCTATGAGATGGTATTCGCTTAAGATCAATATCCTGGGACAACTACTTTGACGAACACTCGTGATGGTGACGTGTCTTACGTTTGGGATTTCCCGTCGTCAGGTGATGACGGCAGACTCGAGAAAGTTCTCTAACAATATAAACTTCAGGCCGGATACCGGATATTGGCACTGTATCCAGTGATAAAATTGATCATGAATCAGGCTATCGCTTAAGTTTGTGTTTAATCATTAAGCATACTATTTGAGCGACCCAACTCTGTACGTCCACACAATAATCTACTGATGAAACACTCTTTTCAGAGAGAACGTCACAGACAAGAAAAGTTACTGGGTCGTCCTTGGACTATTTTACTTCATGGTACGGATTGGTTGATATTGGTAGCAAATATCTAACTTACGATTATATTCAACTTAAGATTGGTTAACTTCGGTAGCAAATATCTAACTTAAGATTGGTTAGTATCGGTAGTAAATATCCCACTTAAGATTGGTTAAAATTGGTAGCAAATATCTAACTTAAGACATAAAACGCCAAACCCCAGATATGTACACGTGCAGCCAGTGTGGATGACTGCCCAGAAAACAAGTACTACATGGAACCGTGGTGCATATCCTGTACGGTCTGCCAGGACCAGAACAGGGAAGTTCTGCAGCCTTGCCTCCCGCAGTCCGATGCTGTCTGTGGAGACTGTTTTCCAGGGTATGCCTATAGAGAAGAACTTTGTTTATATGTGTGTGTGTGTTTACGTATGATGGAGTGTGATGTGTGCATGTCTTTATTTGTTTCTTTGAGTGAGTATGTCTTTCTTTGTACGCAATGTATGTGTAGCTTATCGCGTTTGACAGATGATCACATCACAAATGCATCATATATAAAACGTTAATGATACTCATCTGAATTCCACATTGTTTGCACAGGTACTACCTTGACCAACGGTACTGCCATTCGTGTGTGTACGCGCCAGCAGACCACAGGTACTGTCAGCTGTGGCTCGCCTCCCAAACTACTGCGAGACCTGCTGCAAGTACTACCATGTCAACCAGTACACAGACACAGACACAGCATACTATCATACAAACAACGCCGCCACCTTCAACCAAACAAGAATCAACAAAGCCAACAAGTAGGTGGAATGAATATAAACTTTTCAGCAGAATTTATTTATTTATTTTTTTTTACACTTTGGTCAACGGTGTTTGTAGATTGCATCATCATGTGCACAAATGACTGCTTGGCCACAGCAAAACATCTCATCTGATACATTGCTGAACTGAGATCAATACATATTGCCAAATCTCTTATGTATTTCTGCAGTAAAAGTGCAGGTATTGGAGACTTAACGTATGTTCGTTTACGAGTCTCTTACGTATACCACAGAAACCCCAACCCGGGGTGGATTGCAACATGACAAACAATTCACTGTGGTTCCTTGGCATCATTTTTTTTCCAGATAACATCATTTCCATGTCAACCAGCTCCAATCCATCAAAAGTACAGCTAGGTAAGAATTTCTTCATATTACATTAAGTTGTCAAGTTTACAAAATCAACGTGTGATGATTGACCTTAATTAAAATATGAAGGAAAAAACGATTCCCCTTTGTGTTCGTATGTCCAGATGTAACTCTTGTCAAATACGTCCTTTTGTCTGTATGTACGCAGTTGTGTGGTCAGTTTGTGATCCCAGGTTCGAATACATACTGCATGATTTGCTAAAGAGATCCCCGTTCAACCCAGATGCACTTGCTCCACAGGTCCCACTCTCGGTCCGGGTCCGGTCGCAGCGATTGTTGCATCAGTGGTTGTGCTGACGCTCATCGGTACCTTGGTGTGGCGATTTAAACAAAGGGTCAAATACAACAAGGAGGAAGGTAATCCTGAACCTTTGTATCCTGTATAATCTGATACCAAAGCGTGGAAACACTACAGTACGTAACATGACGATTTGGGGCACAGCCATCCACTACCGTGCATAGACCCACTGCCCTTACAGACTCAAAAGGCTATGAGACTACATTCACCATCTGTCTGCCCTTTGTATGTGGTACTGTTAGAATAAGTTAATGATTTGAGTGCAGTGCCACATTGTCTGCCTGAAAGTAAAGAGAAAAAAGAATCGGTCAAATGTTTGATGGAGACGTACTGTTTCTAAATGTTGAATTATGGGAAAATCCCCCTTTTCTACTTTCTTGCCGTAGCAACTCCTGTTCAAGCAACAGATGAAGACCAGCAAGTCCATAGCTACCCCTAACCAATTATCGACTGTATTTCCAGGTTCCTATGCTTCACATAATTATGCATTTGATTCATCTAGTTGTAGAAGTGACACTATTGTGGTAGCATTGAGTATTGTTGTTGAAGTGACACTATACATAGTTGTAGAAGTGACAGTATATATAGTAAGGTAAGATTGAATACACTTGTAGAGGTGACACTATTGTAATAGCATTGAGTATAGTTGTAGAAGTGACAGTATGTATAGTGTGGTAGCTTCAAGTATATGTATAGAAGTGACACCAGTGTTGTATCTCAATTGAGTATAGTTGTAGAAGTGACACTAGTGAGGTAGCATTGAGTAGAAGTGGCAATAGTTTGCTTCTATGTAACTTTCGAATTCATAAAATGATGTAATTCAAAGAAATAAATACACGCAGGCGATTTCTGAGCGTCTTTATTGGTACGATCTGCGAAGGCTCGGTGATTCTCTTTACATTGCCTCTGGAGTATATGCACAGTGGAACAGAGTACATGTACATGAGAATAAATTATATATTCTCTCTCTTCAGGAAAGATAGAGGATTTTTCTTTATTTCTTTCAACAAATTCTTGGTCTATGTACAAGGGGATTAGTAATAGGGGTGATCCGGCGATTCTCTAAGCAAAATACTATCGCAGATTTCTGTATTCTCGCCCGACTCTCTATACACAACTGTACAGGTGCGTGTACAAGGGGATTAGTAATAGGGGTGATCCGGCGATTCTCTAAGCAAAATACTATCGCAGATTTCTGTATTCTCGCCCGACTCTCTATACACAACTGTACAGGTGCGTGCCCATAGCTAGCATTACGTAATCTCCACAACAACGAAGCGTTCTCACTTCCTGGACACAGGCGTCCTTTTCAAACCGCATGTCAACATTAGTTCAACATGTAAGCTCTTATTCTGAGTACAGCTAGTTTGAAGTTTGAAACAATTTTTGTCATATCATCTTCCATGTTTGAATTAACATTTTCGTAAACCGTGTGACACTATTACCTGCTACGACTTTTGTGTTGATGACCATATCATATGTCACAACTATACCAAACACATTTATAGCTTTTCTTCATAAAACACAGTAGCACGCTTTATATCCATTAGGCAACGACAACTTCAGATAGTTAACCGAACAAAACAAACACTGTAACACTGCCTAACACCATGTTCTGTATGCTACTAAAGCGCACACCCGATAAACAACGAAGCAAGCGAAAAATGTTTGCATTGGTCCTCTTCTGGCTATCAAGAAAATAAATATCGTGAAAATTTCTTTTGAATTCTCCTAATTATACTAGACATGTATGTTCATGATACATGCACACACACATGGGATAGTCGACGACAGCTTCAGTTTTGTACAAACACATCCTAGTAGCTTATACAGAAAACTGCTTGTCCTATAGTCCGTCCATATCTTCTGGTCTGTGTCTCGGATCCGGAAAGTTAGAGAAGTGGAGTGACCATATGGTGACAGAAAGTACCTCCAAGTCTGGTGTTTAAAAATAAGTACATCACGTTAAACGAATCTCTCCTGATGATGAATCTTTCACAACTCAAACACTGTCTAAGAGGGAAACTGTTGATCAACACTAGGTACTACTTCCTTATTTCTTCACGGATGAACAAGCTTGACGACGCTGTGGAAGGCTGTAGTAGCACGGCACGGATAGGTGCAGTTCACAATTACCTCACTAGATGGGGTTCTTGAGCATGCGGCCGTGACGGAAGTCGTAGACTCGCCGGCAGAAGTAGACACTCTCGGGGTCCACGTTGTCGGGGAGACGGCGATGAGGAGGGAGGAAGGCCGAGAAGTCCACCTCCTCCAGCGGCACGAGTGAGCTCAAGCTGCTTCGGTCTGCCCCTCGCACTTTCAACTGCCGTCGGAATCTGGGTTGTGAAGAAATAACGGGATTATAATAGATTGAACGACAGGCTCTAACTGAGAGGAGAACACACAAGACGGGGTAACAACCTCACAGTCTGCATTCCCTGTCACTGTTTGTTGTGGGTAAAGGTTGGGGGCGAGATCAAACCTAGTAGGGTTGTACCATGGCTTGTAAAACTTCTGAATATCTTTTAATCTATCAGATTGACACGGGTTAACGAGAGATGGTTTATCAAAACTTGCTTTCGACGGAACATACGAACGGAGGACAGTTATAAATTGTTTGTGATGAGGGAAAGTTAGAATCAATCGATATCGAACAACATCTGGACAAAAGATAGTGATGCGGGTTTGCTGACCTGCAGAACTCGGAGTAGGTGAGCACATAACACTTGTCCTCGATACAAGCCACACTGTTCTCGTCTGGATGACGAGCCGCAAACAGTTCACACTGAAACACAGGGGGAACAGGAAATTAGTTAGATGCAGAATTAACTGTTCTTTTGGATTCCAAGGAAAAGTATCTGCTTCTTTTTAAAATGTGTTCACAGATCTGCAAGTTGCATCAAAATATTCAATATTCAATTTTACACCGACGTGATTTTGGTGTATGGTTCTAAGTACTGTATTTGATGCATCCTGCAATTAACCTTTCTGCTACCCAGCTATCAACAAAATGAGATAATGTGCTGCACCGATGATAACGTCCTACGTGTCCTCCCCTCTCCCTAACCATGACCGGGAGTCAAGCCGCTCCGTCTGGGGAAGAGTTACGAGCAGTTCCATTTCCCGGTGACCTGACGTCAGGAGAACGCCTGCCAGGGCGGGCTGGCCACACTCCAGAATGCCAATAGAAGCACGTGGCTGAACGCACGTCTGGAGTGTGTCTAACAATCAACCCTCTGCGGTTAATGTAAGCTTTTCGGAAAGGTAAGACCTCCGTAACCATCTTATGAAGCTAGACATCTCCCCACGGACGAGTCCACTTCGACAAAACGTCAACTTTAGTGTCCAAGCGTGTCATATCTCTCAAGCGGTTATTAAATTTTTACTACCATCAATCAAAAGTGGTTACAATGTTCTTGTAAGATACCATTGCACCCCCTTGCGCTTTGTACTTGAGCCAGAATCTTAGCAACTTTCTTTTTTCCAGTACGACACCATTTTGGTGATGTTACCAGTAGTGTCCAGTACTATCAGTTGTAGGACGGGTGAACCACATTGAGCCCTCACCCTCCTATCAAGCCGGTCTGTTTTCCTACCCGGTTGATTTCCTTATCCATCTGTCTTGGGGATCGCTGACCCAAGAAGTGCGCCGTCTGCTTTCTTAAGACTTTTCGCCAAATCATCTGGTGTTATTGTTTCCAGCTACGGAGTCTGTATATCTCACGTTAATATTTAAGCGGCCTCTTATCTGATTCTGGCATCTGAGTGGAAACCAAGTTTCAAGCTCTTGCAGGTAAACTAAGGCAGACCGAGCGTAACGTGTTTTTTTTAATTTTTTTTATAGCTGATCAGAGTGATAATGCAATTGTACTTCAGCACAGCTTGCGTTTACCAGCCAAACACAACGGACCATCCCTACCCGTCTCGGTAAGTGTGCTGGGTCCTTTGGCGTGCAGAGATCTGCCGCCTTAGGTTAACACCAGAGGCTCCCCCATAAATGGTGACGAATGCTTCAGTCACATTTACACCGGTGCCCATAGGAGGTGTAACCCCGGCAGGGCCCCGAAGCCACAAATTTGTCCCGGTGGACTGCCGGATACCGCGGGGGTACCTCTCGGCGTAACGATGACCTTACGGTGTCTATTTGTTAACGGGTCCCGGGTTGATTTTAACTCCGAGTTAAAATCAATCCGGGGTCCGGTCATGACCCAAAGTATCCCGCAGTCGCAGGATGCCCCGAGGAGACAGGTAGGGGTCACGCCCGAAAGTGACAAAAAAAGCCCGTGAACAGGGCAGGGCCCCTTTTCCAATCCGTGACCAAAGCATTAGCCACGACGAGTGGGGAAGTCAAATGTCTGTGTAACATCCATACCTCACACACTTAGTGACGTTTTATCTTGTAACATCACAAGGCCACTTATGATACATCAGATCAGCGGAAAATCCGGTGCGTGTATTTGATGTGTCAGAACAACGTTAAGCTACATGTGTACACTTAACGTTAGCACATTGGCCTCACATACTCCCCTGGCCTGAAGTGCCCGAGTAGCCGCGGTAACCAGCACGTTTCATGACGCATGCCCACGTGGGAGGTGGCAGGTACATTTCCTAATGAGCACGTCAAAGCGAGCTCTTCCATTTGTGAAGGTTTGGAACATTTGACGCGCCCACGTTCGGGACTTGAAAGTGGCAGTTGACGTTTGAAGTGCGCACATGTCGGGCACGAATGGGTTAATCATGCGGCCATGACGCAATGGGAAGAGGACGCCCCACTAACGAGTCGCGGGACACCCGTTGGCCTGTCCTGGTAGATTCTAAAACACCTGTCTTGCCTGCAAACGTCACAACCACAAATCACAAGACTATGCACATTTATGATGTCTTCAACAACACACAACATCGTGACGAAAATACTACATTAGGTTTCTTATAGTGATTTGGCGTCAGCTATACAGTAATTCCTTTGTCGCACTATCGCCTTAAGCGCCAGGTTCTGAAGCTTCCGTATGACTTGTTGTTATGACGTTCATAATGCAACAGTTTTCACAATTCCTAGACCACGCCGTCGTGTTTAAAGTCTCCCTATTGGTACGTTTACTAACTGTATGGAGTTCACTACATGAACACCCAATCAATGTTCCTTCGTAATTGTGGTCTACATCAAAATGTACGATTGTAACATACGATACCGCTATCCAGATAAGATAGAAATTTTCACATTTCAGAACTTGAGATACCAACCTATAGGGCTTGGAATTGTAAAACAACTGAGATTGCAGACGGATTTGGTATAAAAAGCTGAAAAAAATAGAAACTAGGAACCATATGGTATATTGTACAAGACAAAACGGCATTTGGAGCCCTGGTACTTGCCGTAATAACTAGATCACTTAAAATACTTGCCCACTTTGCCAAGCAATTAACCCGGTCATTTAAAAAAGAAAATATCGTTTTTCCCAACCGAAAATAATGAATTCAAGCAACCACGGCGTTGCCTTTTAGGTTACGGTAGAAATTCAATTATTCATTGTTCGGGCGATGGCTGAGGTGGCTGGGTACTGACGGCAGCTTCCCGGAACAGCCATTTTCCTGGAACCTCCAGGCTAAAATCAATACGGCGAAATTACCGTAAATGTTGCGCTAATGGCGTCCGTCTAGTCCGGAAGGGGGCGCGATGAGGAGGGATTGAGACGGCTTAAATCACGCCGATCCACAACACCACCGCCCGGGCGGATGGGGTAACGTTACGTCTCTACTGTGGTGATGGATGCAGGATCTGCCGTCAGGGCTTCCCCAATAGACACTGCGCAGCTACTTTCTTGATTGCAATCGGCATCCTCTAGATAAATTTCGGTGTTTTTAACCTTAAAGGTTTCCACCATATCTACCATGCCTAATATGAAATGGATGCGCTATTCTGCCTGTAACATGTCAAAAAGCGTCAATATACACCGGTTTCCGCTCGCTGTACGACCTTTGGAGTACGTGTCTAAAATCCCTTTATCAGCCATTTATCAGCAGTGCTTGAATCTTGAAGTAAAATGTATTATTCGAGACGGCATAGGAAGGCTCGTAAGATTTTGTTTGCTTTAACGAGTTGTCTATACTTCACACAATATTTTAAATTGTATACCTCCGAGGGAGGTTCGATGGGCACCGTGTAATCTTCCAGAAGTTTCATCCCTTCCTATCCTATCCTAGCCCCTCCTGATGATTACAACATGATATGACTGTGTTTTACCTCTCCATGCTGAGGCCGCTTTCCGCCCTCGATGTGCTCCGGTCTGTAGTACCACAGTAGACTCATCATCATCTCACCTAGAACACACACACAAGGACATCAAACTTTCCTCACACATCACCCGTATTGTAACACTGGAGTCTCGTAGTTTCCACAATCTAAGATTTCCCACGTTACCTAAATCAGTGTCCCATTGTACGTTTATTCAATAATCTTTGTACACTATTTGTTGTTGCTGAAACTGCATTAAACTGAAGATGTTCTGTTTAACGCAAACTGATTCTGTATTCAGCCACCTGATGGTTGTGATACAGTTTTTTGCCCTATTAAAATAAGACACTAATTAAAAAAATATAGATATACGTATATACATCACGTAGTTTTAAAACATTCCTTATAGTTTCATATCCTCTCATATACGTCACTCAACGGTAAGCTGTGCCTTACCGTCCTGATCCTCCCACAGCGCCGTAACCTTGGCAACGAACGGCAGGTCCTTCTTGCGCGGCCCCGACTTGAGCAGGACCGTGTCCCTCTCCTGTATCAGGTCCTCCTCCCGGCACATCCCCCGGTAACACACCCGCCGTACGGGCTTCCCCTGCACCTGGAAATATACATAGTGGTTATTCTTCACAGCAAGGCACAGGCACTCCGGCATAGACAAATCGTTATCAATTTATATCTCCAGCAACTCCACGGCACGAGGATCAGTGAACGTTCGCGATCTCAAACAATTAGACAGCGTTTCATATTTTGTCTACCGACTCCCATCAGACTACTATGACTGTTCCAGTGTGGCTATCTTGGTGGTACCTTCTCCCTCCTGACCTGCAGTAATCAATATTAGCAGGCTTCTGTCCTGGCGCGGGTAGCGTGCATGGCTGGGCCGCCGGCCCGATTGGAACGTGTCCAACTTGTCGGAACGATTATCAGTTTCCCATTCAACCATTCCCAATCGGTAGTAAATCAGGCCCAATGAACTGCACGTGGTGCAATAGGTTTCGCGCCGTGCGACCATAAATGTGTTTTGATTTGCACCACGGCGTAACCATTTTACGACAAATTATGGCACGGTTTGCGGTAGCACTCTACATCGATGGAGACTGCGACAGCACACAAATGCGACTATCCGGTTTATGATAAACCTCTTCGAATTTCCTACAGTCAGTCCGTCACAGTTTGGAAGGAGAGAACCTCTTTTCATTCTTCAAATTATATGGCTTAGCTTAGCCTGTTAGGAACAGATAAACCTTGTCGCTTGCTATACCATGAGTTGTTTGACATAGTTGTCAGTTTTGTGGGGGTACGTGTCTATAATAGCTAAGTGTGTGTGTTACATACGTGGACAGTACCGAGTTGCATCACATTGCCATTATCGTCATATTTCTCTGTTTCGGCATGCGTAATTAGCAGTGATGTGGAAACAGATGGTCCGAGTTTTCTGGCGTTTTCAGAAATTAGATCCTAGCAAGGAGCTTTTATCAGGATAAAAGCTCCTTGATCCTAGTGAGTCATCACCATCCTACCCAATACACGTATTTCCGTATCGTATGAACACAGGGCTTTTACATGCGTAGTTGGTGGAGTATGACACCACCCGGTCGAAAAAAAAAAACTTATGAAAGGAAAAGGTCACGATTTTTCCCACCAACCTCTGCTTGGAGAGTAAGTAGCAGATCTAACAACATCTCTATCTGGACTCCGTACAAAGTCGATCGTACAAAGTCGTCAGAACCGACAACGAAGTTATCTTACGCTGTTCGCTTGCGGTGTGCCGTCCACATTTCATATTCTTCAGGCTGAAAAAAGGGCAACTTAATAATATATAAGATCAGCTTAAACAGCGATCGGCTGATTCCGAAAGTCTTGTTCCCGCCATAGTACGGTTGGCCATGTGATCCACGTGACAACTCTGAAGCCTCACACCATGATAGCTGTCTGATTTAGCGCTGCCCAGAGTTTTACTAAGCAACGGCTGACCTTCACCCCTCGCAGCGCGCAGGCTTTGTTGTGTGTGTGTTTACATATGCTGTTCACGCCACAGATCCATTACAACACGAGGGCTACACCGTTCACTAAGCGGTTACCTGCTACTGTATTGTTCTCGGGACGTTTTTGTATGTGGGCGACTTGTTAGTTCGTAATTGTATAAGGGGCGATCTGTACATTGTATGTTCGGACATGACATGATCTTGATTAGTCGTTTAGGTGATCCTATATGATGCCAAAAACGATTAACAGAGATTTAGAATAAAGCTTTTGATATTTTAGTACCTGTTACCTTTAGGTCAATTAACATTCATATCAACAGACAGTTGTACATGGAAATTATGAGTACAAAATAATCAAATTGTGTTACAGGCTACACAATTATTATGTTAAAAAGTTACAGGTTTGACTATAGTGTTTGTGTCGTTTTCTTTTAATATATTTCACGTACTATGACCTCTGATTGCGCAACCAATTCGTGTTTGTCTGTAAATCTACAACAAAGTACAAACGAACTACACATGTACACTGTTGCATAACTCAGGTTCTATTGGTTAAATAGCGTCCGGATGAATGAATGTACCTGGGCGCCCTTTATCCGCACTGTCTCCTGTGG
Source organism: Branchiostoma floridae (assembly GCF_000003815.2). Lineage (NCBI taxonomy): Eukaryota > Metazoa > Chordata > Leptocardii > Amphioxiformes > Branchiostomatidae > Branchiostoma > Branchiostoma floridae. Next base: position 15,668,668 of record NC_049979.1, on the reverse strand, counting down.
GTCTGTGATTGTGATTACATTAAGTCCGTTCTCTGTTACTCGGTAATCCCGTACAAATTGCAGATACCAAACGTACGTTTGTAGGTGGATATCAGCACCTGGGGCCGCTCCGTCACTATATGCCATTCAATTCACTTTCGGTTAATGTGTTTGTACTAGACAGGAGAATCCATGGACAGGTTACTGATGTGTCGTGCACGGTCTTGGTAACGTCAATGTGTTTTCCGTCTCAGTCTTATTGCTGCTCACATTTTGTGACAAGATTTTCATTATGTTATTCTTGTACTCATAATTTTCCTGTAGAACTGCCTGTTGATATGAATGTTATCAGGCTCCACTAACCATTGTTGGGTTGTCTACTTGATGTTCGGTGTCGTGATCATTGATAACGATGTTTTCTCCTCTCTGGCACGACGCTTAACAATACGTGTGCATTGCTAGGACTTGGATTCCCCACCTACAGCTGGACTAATTCAATTTCCAGGGATTCTAACTTCTAGCTTTTACCTTCTAGTGCATGCTAACGCCGAAAAAAAAGGTCAGGGCGTCAACAGGTTACAAACACATACGACATTTTAGATTCCTTGTTTTCGTATTTTGCATCCAGTCAGTTGCGCTTGATATTATTGATAACGTTTCCGTTTCTTGAAAAATGAAATACCGAAATGTTCGAAACATTTTCACGTTTACTGTCCTTCATTTGAACAAAAATTTTCTACCGTAGTACGGTACGAATAAGAGTAGATGACACTTTTCATGATATGCGTGTGCTGGCCGCTTCCCTGGGTGCAGTCCGTGTATACAGTAACTGTGACCAATGTATTAATCTGGTACATCAGTGACGTGCCAATATTTGCGTACGTGGAGGCTCCCACGGCGGAATCGCTTTATTAAAGGTTTGCAAATGGCCGGTAGGCAGTAATGCTTTTATCGTGGAACATCGTTTGTAGCGAGGTTATTCGTCAAAGATGTGTAACGTGTGTAAATGGCTGCAACATCTCTTAACTCTGGGGTATGTGTGACGCGGGCATTTCGCATGTTTGAAACTAGCCTTTGGTGTTCTATCATGTGATTGACGCAGGTATGACAATTTCCTGCCGGTTTTAATAAGCCCTATGAGATCGCCACTTCAGATACTAGCAACACAAAATTAGGTTATGGCCTTACCGCCGAAAACACCATCTTTTCGTACGGCTCTCCCTGCCACTTCCATCCGTTGGTGGACTTCTTCCGTTTGGTCCTGGTGGCGAACTTGTAGTTGTGCGCCTTCACGGTGTCCAGGGCGGGAGAAGGGTGAGACTTTCTGTCGGGGGAAGGGCCTACCTGGGCCGACAACACCGAGGGAAGAGGCTGGTGGAAAGGCCCCGCCGTCTGGTACCATACACCTAAACAACAGTATATATAACAACATCCAGCTATAATCAGGTCATGACAATCATGTCTCCTACGTCAACCCGGCGTGGTCAGAGGTTACTAACCATAATCATATTTTTGTATTCTTAAGACCAATCAGTTAACCATGGTTACAACGTGAGGCAAACTGGCTGATTTTAAAAATGTGCGCTACAACAGGGTGACATACGGAAGAACTGAACGCCATTTGTTTTTTACAATATGCTACTCTCGGGCGTTCACGTGGAGCCACGCTCTCGTGCAAAATGAGATAGTCAACACTAGCGAGCCTTGAGAATGGATTAAATTTGCAGACCCGGTGCTCATGATAATAAATTACACGGCTAAGGCCGAGCAAGGGGCAATTATCATTAACAACGTTTTAGATATCGGGCGTCTTTCGCAAAAAGGGAGTGAGTAGCCAATTATGAGCCGTGGTCACGTGTAACTGAATGGTGCGTCTTTACAGTACGCTCGGCGAGGCATCGTGAAATACACAAGGCCGGTAGGTTCGTTAAGAGAGTGATATGGGACGCACCACGCGCGATTTAGAAAAAAATGTAAGGCATTGCCCACAAACATTGTACGAAAATCGGTAACGAATTGCGCCATTTTGCATCCAACTCCAAGCAATCGTAATAGAATATACCTTACTATTTAGAACTACAAAACAATTTCGCCATTCCCTTTGCTTGCAAAGTACTTCAGGTAGACATATCTTATCCCCACCTACGTTGTGTACTATCCCACCTACCATTATGCAGCCTGGCAGAAGTGAATTTACTGAAGGCACTATCGGTCGTCGTGGGGCTGATGCCGCCGTTGGGGAGAATCTGCGAGGCGCTGAGGTTAGCAAGCCCCGTCAACATGAGCGTCTGGGGGTGGCTGGGTACGGGGCTAACGATCCCAGGGGGCCGTGCGTGCATGGACGGAAGTCCTGATGACGCAAGCAGTGACGTACGATTCCTGTTGAATCCTCCGCAGAGAAGTCTGAAGTTGGTGGCATGCTGGTGCCTCTTGTACCCGTTTTTGGCCGGTCCTCCTCCGCTCTTAGACTTTCCTCGCTGGTTCTTTTTGGTCTGTGATGCGTCGTCTGCCGTTTTGTAAGCAGTCATTATCGCCTGGGCGTTTAGCGCGGCCATGCGCTTGGTGTGCCCACACACCTTGTCATTGCCGCTGCCCTTCTGGGGTGGAAACGACTTGCTGCGAGATTTCTGCTTCTTCTCCGTGGCCCCGGGCACTTTTGTGTTGGACTTGACCTTCTTAGCTACTGCGATTGGTCGTTTTTTCATCGACAAATCCAGCGGTTGGTCCGGGTCGGTGGGAAATCCTCCGTTCACTTGTCCATTTCCAAACATGTCCAGTTTGGAAGAGTCGGTGGGTGAAGTCGTAAAGACTTCCCCATCACTGCTGGACGACGAAAGGTTTTTTCCTTTTCTCGGTTTCTTTGGTGGTTTCCAATCGTCCTTCTCGTACATGAGGTTTACCTTAAGTTCGGCTGTGATACTCGCCATTCTTCTCTTTCTGGGAACTACTGACACGACGTCCCCAGACGACCTCTTCTTCCCTTTATTTCTGTTGCTGCCTTGTTGAATCTTAGTTTCGTGGGAAACATCGGAGGTATTTGCTTCACCTTCCCGACAGTCCGGGTCTGGAATGTTGGTCTTTTCCACTTGAGGATTCTCCTCTAAATTTGACTTTTCCGTGGAAACGTCATCCGAGGACGTCACCAAGGCCATGCCTTCTCTCTCCGGACATTCCTCTGTTCTGACGTCCGTCTCCTCGAAGCAGATGGCGCGCACAACGGACGACGCGATCCCGTTAGAACACGGCGTTCGATTGCCATGACGACTGTCTTCCACATGACACTTCTTCCCACAGGAGGAACTGACGAAAATTTCCGCGGGAGAACTCTTAATGAGCGACATACACTGATTTGCACATGGTGGACTCGTACCGTTCAATTTCAGGTCGCTTTTTGTTTTGGGCGACAAACCGATCTTAGCGTTCTCCATCAATTCCCGACTCGGCTGCTCATCCCGATGACCATTGCACAAACCTGCAACGTTTTCCATTGATCGTTTGACAGTAGTGTTTCTATTCCCGCCATTTGATGCGACCTCGGACATTTTCGCCACTCTGTCGGACTTGCTCCGGCTGTTCCTCGGGCTTCTTCGCGGGGAAACGTGACCCTTCGGTGCTCCACGGTCCCCCTCGTCGGCGGTAACAGGAGTCATTTTGCCGCTAAGGCATGAGCTCAGCTCTCCAGTGGAACCGAAAAATAATTCTTCGGACTTATTAAAGTCCGCGTTTCGGTTGCCTTCTTCGTGAACTCTTGCTCCTAGTATAGCAATGCTGAGATCTTGCTTCTGAAAGTGGAACAGAAATACAGTTAGCCATGACAATGGCAAAGTGGAAACAAAGCACACAGTGTATCAATTTGGCCGTGAGAGAAGTGAACAAATGTGAACCCACTGTAGCCAAGTGTGCATGGTATTGTTTTACACCTTCCTCTTCAGGAACTTCAGTACTATTTTGACTATCGGTTTTTATGTAAACATCGACTGCAACAATGGAGTGTCTTTCAGATTGTAACTATGAAAATAGTATAAGTTGGCCACGCCTAGTAGAATGCTGTGTTGCCCCTTGGATATTTATTAGCACAAATGGCAAAGGCTTTTGAATCTAAATTATGAAATCGTCTAAGAGAGGTTCAATAGCAGCCCAAATAGAAGTGTCCTATAAAACACGACCAGGCGATCTTCTGCTATCCCGACACAACAGCTATGTAATTTCTATAGGTTTGTCTCGTACCACTAGAAAGGGTGAGGAAGGGTTCAAACATAGTTCACCGTTCTGCTGGCTTTAGGTCTGCTTGCCTTTAGCGACACTGGCGTGTGAGACGGCAAATCTAACACCGTCAACAATGCAAAATTTTCTCTATTTCTCCGGTATTTCTTATCTTATCTTAGCTTCCTTTTTGTTCAACATCATGGCACTGCCCTTTCTCTTCTTTACGTCCTGTTACACTGTCGACAGGAACACGATGTTTTGTTTTAGTCCCAAAGGCGAAGTACATCTTGAAAGGGGGATCGTAACGTTTTCTGGCTATCCCGTCTTCTTCTGACCCGCACCCCTTATACAAACGCTGCGATTTCCCATCCGAAAATCTGGTTGGAGAACAACTTGACTTGTGCTACCAAGGGAGCTCGCGTTGAATGCTAATGATAGTTGGATATCAGAAGAAAAAAATCAGGACAGTAAAAATCATTACGTTTCACCATCTTAACATCTGCTCGAAGACTACCTCCGCCCATCCAGGCAGGAAGTGCCTCTACGCCAGTAGAATCCTTCCTGTTTACTTCTCAGGGCTCGTCCAAGGGGAAGGGCTAATTTGCCGACATTCCAACCACTCAACCGCTATGCTTGTCGTCATTATTGCGTTAGTGAAAGTACTGTGTTGTCGCTCTCAAGAACCATTTCCTTCAATCAAATATACGATCAACGATCTAGAAATTGTTGACATAAATGAATTAAATCTCCAGCAGATGATGGAAGTAAAAAGAACGTAACGTATTCTGCGGAGCCAAATACATGCTAGTTAGCCTGGTTAGTTTACCGGGGCTCCCATGTTTCCCCCTCACCAAGGATTCACCAAGGAGTATGGGAGCCCCGGTAAACTAAAGCAGGGTGATACTCAGGCTGCATTATAATCTGAGACAGACAGACTACGTTACGATCTACATTCTCTCCCAACATCTGCTTGGAGATCACCATGAAATTGTCCCTATGTCGAACCCCGCCTTTTCAACAGACATAATACCGTAACCAGTAATTTCAAAATGTGATAATGACAAGGTGTGACTCGGTCGTTGTTTTTCATGGCGGGAAATCGTGTAACCGTTTCCAGTGACCAATGGTGAAACGTTTTAGTGTCATGTGACATCCCTATGTTTTGTGAACGTGACGTGTACGAATGTGTCTTCCCGATCGTTCCAATGGAATGGTATCGCATATCGGACGAAACATATCCCTGATATGCATGTTTAAGGTCTAATAGTGTATATCCCACAGGTACACAATAGACTAGCTATTTGCCACGGCCTACGATACAGGTGACCACTATCGCCAGTTGGTCAACAGGGCGTTGATAGTACTCTAAACAACACAAGTGAGAGATTTATTGATCACTTGTGTACTATTGTTACACGAGGTTGGTTTTCAAGAATACACGACCAACCCTCACAGTAAAGCAAACAAACACAGAGAGGTAACGTCACGAAACCTCGTAACTAGAACTAAACTGTACCAGAGCAAATTGCACAGGTACAAAACAGAACAAGCGACATAAATCCTTCTAACCAATGGGCGGCCTGGGGAGATCGAACTACTGGCGGGGCAAAGGTTACATGGGAAGGGAGATCGGGCACATTTTTCGGTTCCGGTTTATTCAGCAGGAACCGTAATCCCCAAGCACACGGCCTAATTTGACCACACATGAACAAATAGCGGTTTAAGTGACGTCTACTTCATGTCAATTTACAAATACAAATTCGCACGTGTAAAACAGTTGAACACAAACGGGACACGTCGGCCTTTTCTCTCACTCTCTCTCTCATTCGTTCTTTCCATTCACACCTGGGTACCTATCGTTATTCATGCCCCTCCTGAGATTCCTGTTTTCCTTCCTAAAACACTTTCTCTTACTGACGTACTACAGAATTCCTTAAACACCCTTTCCTTGCTTAGAATATCCGGGCAGATACATAAAGCATAGTCTAACGGCGAAAGCAGAACGGTTCAATGGTGATTGGAACTGGGGGCGTTTTTGCTCTTTCACTGACACAGTTAATCATAATAGTGGGTCACGAAACGGGGTCATGGGCACTCTAACTTTGGACGCTATGGGAGCTGCGCACATCAATAAAACCAGTATCATAAACAACGCGGAAAACAACGTATACGTGATACATAAAAACATATGTCGTCGTTGTTAATGGTAGCGGTAACGTACAGTTACGCAGAGAGGGGGAGGGTCGTTCACAGAATGAGAGGTCCCTCCCATCCAATCGACCTTCCGGTCCAACCCCCTCGATTCTAAAATCGTGCTGCCAAGACAACAACACATACCCACCTTATCTACAAAACAACCACAACGACTGCAAGTTACCTAAACAGCAGTAAACCTTGTTTACCGCACGATTACGCCAGGCATGCACACTGTGCACATTGTACCGGTATCCAGCACCATCTGCCTCCTTACACAAGGGACTAACTAACTGGTCGCTTGGTCAATGGTGGGACACGCACATCAGCTCGCCTCGTTACCTGACGCAACGCAGTTCTAGCACACATAAAACACAATGCGGCCAAGGCCACAGGCACACTGCCATCACTTCGGCATCAACATTCAACCAGGACAAGGCTCACCTCCGGCAGATCGCCCTCTATCCCACATTGTAGTACGCGCGTAGGAACGTTCCTAACGTCCGACGCCATCTTGTTTGGGCTGGCGAGACCCGCGAACCCAGGCGCTGACGTCACAACGGATGACGACAGGGCTTCAGATGACAAAGCGGTCTCACCGGAGCAACCTGGCCACACCTTTCGCCAGGTGAAAATAAAAACTGGGTGAGGAACAAAGCATTGAAACCCCACGCTGCTGAACCTCGGACTTTCATCCAACCCCCGCTTGCGAACTTTGACCTTTGTGGTAAGTTGCTGGACCACCGCCCGTCTTTCCGCCCAGGCGACCAACTGACGTGTGCCACCAACTATCTACCGCTGGGTCATGTGACGGTCGCCAGGCGTGGACGGGGCACCGAGCACACGGGTAACCTAGAACCGCCAGGCACTGTCCCGTTCCCCGGACAACCATACAACCTCATGTCGGTCCATCTCTGTCAAACTACTTTTGTTCACAATCCAAGATGTCAATTGGAACGGGATGACGAAAATTCCGTGAAATTGTTCAAAGAATGATTAGGTCCTCACTGGTCATTGTATTATCTGTAGATTTATCAAACCAAGTGGAATCTTTTTCATACAAGCGTGCAGACAGGAAAAGCTCTCAGTCCGGTTGAAGATCAGCAATGACTATTAAACAGAGATAGCGTTATCACCTCTGCACCACAGCGTAATCAAATTCTAGCCAGTGATCGGACTAATGATAACAACGTGTGATCTGGAGCTAACGCTTCTACATTACAAACAGAAAGCACTAACATAACAGACTTGTGACTTGATATCGATCAACAGTAAAACAACCTTAATCACTTACTTAAAAGTTTCATTTCAGAGCAATTATCACAAATCCAATATATCTGACGCTGGCCAAAGTTTCTCATAGGAGGTCGTTTGTTACTGATTAAATACATAAATTCGTTTTCTTTGCTTCCTCCTTCTTAAAACAGCCCAGTGGATACGTCTTTTGTTTACACAACGACACCAGCTAAAAATATCGGCGGTCGTGAGTCATATTTTTTCTGTTGCAGTGATCTGGGCTATTCTATTACAGAGCCTTGGAAATCAAACAACAAGGAATGTGGTTTATTTTGGATTTTAACTGAATGGGCGGGCATAAACGTCAAGAAGATAGTGTACTGGAGGAAAGAAATCCACTATTTTGAAAATAACGAGTCCGAACGGAGAAGGTAGGGTCTCAGAGTACGCCCCTCTATGTGAAAATGAAACGACCCGTTGTGACAATCGAGGGACAATTACTAACTATGGCTGTTATCTGATACCACGAAAATGATGTAACGTTAGGTATTTTAATCTGACAGCTAGTGAAGACGACCTTACATTCATGGCCTTGTCAGCATGGGTCATACATAATCTTGACCTCCATTTTGTCGAGATATACACAGTGATTCCAGTCATGATCTGTGCTTGTCAAGCCAGCAGACCGGACGAATGACATCGCAACATCGAACTGAAAAAAAGATGCCACGTCATCCTCACCGACAACATGTCTTGCGACGATTTAGAGGTCAACATGCAAGTCAGCTTTCTGACTGCCGCAGGTTACACTTTGCTGCATACACTGATATAAGAAACGTGTCGATTCTTGGTCCTCAAAGTTCGGGTTGCGCACCCACTCTCACTTTCACCCTACACAAGAACTACAACAGACAAGGCAGTGAAAGCCTGGACGTTAAGTAAATGTTGTTTTGACGCCGTCATTTAACTGTGAAGGCAAAAGTTGGGCTGGTTACAAGGAGGTTGAATTCAACCTCCTTGGCTGGTTACAATACAGCTCTCTAATGCTGTCGCCTCCTGCCTCCATGTAAAAACTGGGATGAGCAGCTGGCAAATAATTTCCTCGCCGCCCGGCACCCCGCTTACTCCGCAATTCGTTCGTTTTACCTCAAACTCCATGTCTCTCCATTATTCCGATCTTTTGAAGGTCTCCCAGCCTTTCAGTAGGACTGACGGACAATCCATCTTCATCGTCTAAAAAATTCCAGCCTGCCGAACCTTTCAGCGGAAAGGAAGTTCATAAATCTCATAATTCTAACTCACGGTTCTGGAGAAAAAGGGAGATTATTGATTCTGGTGTCTCTGCCCAGCTACAGCGACATTGCTGAAATAATGCTGCAAGGTAAGAGGAATACAGCGGGTGATTCCAACTGAACTAGGGTTTGCTTTGAATTAATACTGCATTGATTTGTGGGTCGGGACGAACCATCTTGGCAGAGGGAACAGCCTAGTCAGTCACCATCATAGAAAAAAAAGATGACACAATGATTCTTATTGATAAAGACATACAAACTTAATAATCACACAAACATTTACACACAAAACGTACAAACAAACAAACAAACACTGCGGTACAGTAACATGTTGACAGTTCTCCTTGAGGACTGAACTCATCATGACATAGTTTGTCATGCTAGAATAAACTCAAGACGGCTACCGGTGCAATCTCCCCCCAACATTCATGCCCCAGCATGCCATGCCTTGTCTGTACGTGTCTGGGAGCTGTAAACACGAAGCACGTGGGTATATTTTAACTTGGAAGATTGCATATTTCTCTACACGGTCTGCTACACTCTACGCACACGTAGTCTCATTTGCGTACTGCAAATGTACACAAAATAATTACACCAGCTTTTAGTCTTTTAGTCAGTAATGCGTAGACTAATATAATGGCATATACACATCATCAAACAAACATACAGGGCACCACCAACTTTTAATAGTCGATGACGTTGATGCTGCAGCCCAATATCTGCTTGGCACTGAGAAAGAATGGTGAGCGGGTGATAAAATAGAACCGGGCGAATTACAGGAACAGTTCTAAAGGCAGTTTCCAAGAAAAGCGAGAAATGAGTCTATTGACGATAGAAAACCAATGCATAGCTAGCCAGAGACAAAATGTATCAATATTCAATCACACCACAATTTATGAGATATGAGATACATCGTGAAGAATATCTCCATATCCTGTGATGAAGAATACGTGAGAGTACGTGGTAAATTGGTAAACCAATGACAGGTATGATAGCAGACACACGCCGAAACACAGAAGTAGGATTCACACATACATTTAACACATAGCCAAGCAGATGTTAGAAGAGGAATATCGTAAGTTTACTGAATGCCCTATTTTTACACAATCACCGAGTAATGTACATCGTATTGTAATAATTGCGCTATTATTCCACAAGACACAAGGGACCGCGAAGATAAATTGTTAATTTTTGACATTCAATCAAGTCGCGAAGGATGGAACATGTTTTGGATAGCTGGTCTCCGGTTAGCACCATATATAAACGCATATAAGATTATAGTCGGCCGAGATCAGAGCACTGGTATGTGAGACCAAGGACCTTGATGAGAACACTTAATTCATGTGCCTGTACACAGTCACAGCCGCAAAGATACAACTATGCATACTATTAAACATGTGTTACACACTACAAAAGATGTTGTTGAGTCGACGTGACGTGTTTTACAATTACAATTACAACGTACTCAAATTTCCATGTTTTCTTTGCCAAAGAGGGTACGATCTTCGCTTGTTTAGTTTCCGCACGTCTTGAGGCAATACGCGTCAGTCTAGCAGTATTATGTTGATTTTTCAATGAAACACAGTTGTGTGGTAAATCTCAAATATAGTAAGATGGCAATGCAGGACATGTCGTAGTCTACGAACTGTAGTTTTCTAATGTAGAGTGACCTACATTCAAGCTAGACCCATGACTCAACATGGCTACATGTCTGTACATGTACCTCTATCAGTGTGACCTAGAAACTACATGTATACTGTGTATAACTGCGCAGCGTTGCCCGCCAATGCATTCGCCGTCTGAACGTTTTTCTTCTGATGAATATGATTGGCCTTGATTGTCTGTGCCCGTACGTGTGAAACGGCAATCACCAGAACACGATAACAGACAGAAAACAGCAAGTGAACACAATATCAAACTGATGCTCGCTAAAATAATTGCTGATTACATAACCCCGTCTAACACACCATGCACTGTATTATAAAGCCCACGGCATAATCGTTAGTAGTGTATCCATATGGGACATGATTCACTACTGTACCTGGGGACCGGGTCATAGGGGCTGTTTAATTGAAATGGAAGGACAGAGCAAGCAAGAGCTCCACGGTAAATACCACTCACCAGACAGGGAGACTCCTTTCCTCAGTACCTGGGTGTTGTTATCGACAGAAGACTATACAAACCCATATTACAACGCTGACAAAAAGGGCAGACACGCTGTAGGTCACAGAAATGCCCAGCATGATGTAAAGCTTCCCTTTCACAAGAAGCATCTTGACCATGTTGAAAACACTCCGATGTCGAAAGCTACGGTAATCTTCAATCGCCCAAACGACGGCTCGATTATATAATTATTTCTACACTTCGATACGTTTTTACCATAAAAAGACAGTGGATTAGCCCTCGACATCTGCTGGGCAACTGTAAGTGCTTTGTTGAGCCACCTTTTCTTCTTTGTAGTCCCCGCTTTCTGTCCGCAACCGTCTGCCAAATCCGTCTCAACTGCTGGCTAGCCTACTATGCCTGTGTTCATGTGCGATCTCTTCCTGGACCGATGTGAAGGCGCACCTGCCTGCTCACCTGACATGAACTGGCGGCTATAATTGTTCACGCCCGGAGGTGGCAGTGTTTGAGTAGCTTTGGGAATTCCACGGAATCGTGCATCGTGTGATCAATATTAAATCAGACATCAACTTGCAAAAGTACCTCACTCTACCCCAAGCTGTGGGTACCCGGAAAAGGAAACAGTCACTTCAGCTTTATAACATCATGACTTGTACTTAGAACCTCTGTCACTACGGTCAAGCTTGAGAGGGAAGAGCTACAAACACTTCCTCTTCCTGGTTGCTTTAGTCTGGAAAACTTTAACGGTAAGCATAAAGGATCTGGTGAAATGGCCACACGACAAACACCTGACGCATAAAGTTGATGTAACGTCTCAGTGGCACTTAATTTTTATACCATGTGTATGTCTGTTTGTCTATTTGTGCGTATCTGTGTAAGTATATATATATATGTGTGTGTGTGTGTGTGTGTGTGTGTGTGTGTGTGTGTGTGTGCGCGCGCGCGCGCGTGGCTGTGTGTGTCTGTGTGTGTCTCTCTCTCTGTGTGTGTGCAAAATACAACTCCACTACGTGATGTGGAAATGACGCTAATGACACCCTTTCCCTGTTACCCATTTCAGGTATTTAGCGTTTGTACAAACCACTGAGCGGCCGCGCAGTCAGTAGTGTTATCCCGTATGATCTGTGTCTTTGTGTTGTCTCAGAATGTATCGTCAGCTTTTATTGGTACTTTGGTAAAGTATAACGTTACACAGCAGATCGATCTTTACACATCTCATGCACAAAACTCGAACGGCAGGAAAACGGAACAGAGAGGTGTGTGTATTTTTCAGTGATATGTAGTAGAGCATTTTGCTGATTTTATTCGAATCCAGCGGCCGCCTGTAAATTACTTGCCCAATAAATCGATATCAAACCATTATTTTCTTGTCTTCCCGACAGAACTGCTCACTTTCGTTGGGGGGGATGACCTACAAACGCCTGTCGAAGCTATCTAACAGATCGTATTCTTTTACCGGACAGTTGAATATAAGAAATATTGCTCAGATGTGCATGTAACTTGCAAATGGCTTTCTACATAAAGTATTCTAAGCATGTGCTGGGTAAAGGGGGCATCAACAGCCACCTGCTGCATGGACAGTGAGAACTCTTACATTTAGGGAATATTCCATCGGTGTATTTAGTAACTCTTAGATCGTACTTGCTTAAGAAATATGCGAATATCATCTTCGTAAGGTTTAAGTGCATGCTATTCTTTATTATATGAACGGAAGTCAACGCACTGAATCTCACCAGAACAGAATTAAGGCTGACACATTACGGGATTACGGTTGCACGACCAGGTGTTGTCGGTTTATATATATATATATATATTACTGTCCACTCTTCTGTAAAATAGCCAATCTCACCAACCATGCCAACAGGATTATGGAGTCTAAAAGTTTCTTATTTATATCTTTGGACGATAACTGACATAATCGATCATAATTGTGTTATTAAAAAAATTCGACAACGCGGACCTAACCCATATCCCGGAAGTAGCGGTTTCCCGAGAAGGAAGAGGTACAGTTACACAGTACAAGATTGTACTCACGGGTATTTTTAGTGTAGCGGGAGTGGCGGCCGAACAGTCACCTCAGAACAGCGGGAAGTGTGATAAAGTAATATGCCGATATCACTATGACGTCTGGGTGACCGTATCACTCTTCAGCGTCTACGTACACCTGAGAATATACAGGGACATACCATGATGAGGTATGAAACATATTACTCGTACCATTCAGTGTACACAAACCGAGGAGTGCTTTTATTAAAACATAAGATACTGTACCTTCTGGGGATTTTTCCAGAATGTCCGACAGGTGTAGGTGAGGCTCACGTGTAGTTTGTCATGACCAGAATGACGACGCTGGAGTTCAGTGACCTGGCGAACGAGCCAAGTCTGGTCAGCGCACCCCTCCCCCTTCAAGCTCGATCGCGAGGGAAGCCGGGAAGGAAAGTGACGCAATGGTTACGGCTCGAGACTACTTCGTCGTCACGAAACCTGTCGTGAGGCAATGATTGGTGCACGGGACGTCCAATCTGTAGAAACATAATTATATATTATGACGTCCCGATAAGGTTTTGAAGGACCTTGATGATACAGGAACAGTACAAAGATTTTTAATGGTCTATTGTATCCTTCCCAACGTAATCGATACATGCTAGTAGTAAATGGCAAAACATAAATGCACGAAGATAGCATAGTATAAGGTGTGGTCATGGAAACTGTAAAGTATCACTGATTCTAGTAAAGTCGCAGCCACATACACTTACGACGTGCGGTTTTCAGTCAGGCTAGGACAAACTCGACTGTTGATAAGAATCTACGACAGCCTTTTTCTATCATTAAACCGTGAGCTGAACTTTGCACGAGACTTCCGCGATCATTCAAAGACTGTCCCCAATTTGCATTCGTAAAAGTATCGTCAAGGTTTTGACATATGGACGTACATAAAATATACGTAGCATGGGCATTGAATTTGGTCGTGATCTTGTCTCCATGACATGGTGGGGGCTAATAAAAGATCATAAAAGGTCTCAGACATATGGTATGGTATGGTCACTATGGTAGTGAGGGATATGGTTCAAAGAAACAAAGTACATGTATGTAAGTAGTGTCGACTCAGTAAAGAGGTGGTGAGATTGGCAACTGTATGTTGTCTTTCCACAGAACGGACACCTGGTTTGTATCCAAAGCTTTGCCAGTCGGTACCACAATATGCCCTTTGTTTCAGTGTCTGGTACAGACAAGATCCTCCTCAACTTCCGGAGAACAGATAGAATAAGAAACATAGGCCAGTTTTAGAAATTCGCAGAGAATTGTTTAAACAAACGGAAATAACAAAACTCACTGTGTTTAAAGGGTGTGTAACCAGATTATCTGGTTCGTTATGTTTGCAGTATTTTTGCACTCATGTTTCAGTTTATGCACGCTTTTGATCACATTGGGATGAGAATAAAATTCAATATTTGTTGTTCCGTGGCTACCGAGTAAATACAACAACCAGGGTTAAGGATGAGACTAATAGAGCGAAGGTGACAACCCAGCGTTCACAACATATCAGATATATGCATGATGGACTTGTGTTAATTGTTAGAATCTTGAAGTTATCAAGTTCTGATTTGAGCTTGTTTCAGCATGCCGTATACTTTTTTTCTGATGAGATCCTTGCTGCTTGTTGCCACAATACACTTCTCCGAAAACCATGAAAACAATTGGGGAATGACCACATACGTAAAAGTCCGGATAGTGCTTGGATGGGGGACCAACCAAGGACGTCCGGATTGCTGTAGCCTCACGAAGCTTTCCACGAAATCGTCTTCCGGGAGGGACGCAAAACGGGGGTCCCGTGCTCGAGGAGGTGCCTCGACCACGTTAAACAGCCTCATTACCCACACTTTGGGTACATACTGGCTGCAAAATACACCCGATATTATTATTATTATTATCAAAGCAAACTTTGCAAAATATATGTCATCCACAAGAGATCGGCGCTGGCCCATCTCTGTTCAGTCTCAAAAGAAATCTGTAAACACCGGCGTAGTAAGGTACTCGTGGGCTGCCATGACACCCTAATCTTCACGGTTTGTCTAAGGGCGGCAGAACAAATCCCGTGGTTACAAACTCACAACAATCCAACCTGTCGTCGATTACAAAGGGGGTTATTTCCTACCCACACGCCCATTGTGGTGCATGCCCACTTACGATATCACCCTGGGCAAAACGGTCTTTGTGTTCCCCACGTCCTGAAGTGACTCATGACACATATTGAGAGAGTGATGGACAGACAAGTTGGTTAGGTCATCGACAGGTGATACAAGATGATGAATACACGTCAGTCTTCGGCGTGATGACTCAATAGTGGGTCTGTCCTCCCCCTATGGTCGGCAGAAGACTCGGAGCGCATTCTGCATTCAATACGCAAGTACTTCCACCTGTACATCTTGGGAAGTCGATATTTTTCAAGTACATGTACATTGGGGGTTGGGAGGCCGTTTCTCCCGAGGCATACTGTTACATCATATTGTTTCACGGCATATGTACATGTCCTACGCTGTAGCGTACTATTAAAAGGCAAACCTGCTAATCAGCTGCAAATCCAGAACACACAATGTTTTGCTCGGAGTCGCTGACGTATGTAAATATTTTTCCTTAAACTACACGATTCCGTAGACGTTTTTGCAAAGTCTTGTTTGGGGCTGTTATTAAGGACATTTCAGAAATCATGGAATCATGACATGATGTTAAAACAAGCACCATTTCATGCTCTTCTTTCATGTGTGGAAAGAAGACCCGATAGATTGATAGTGGTAAGTAAATTACGTCCCTGAATTAGGATTTAATATGCCAGTTCACCGGAAGACAAATGACAAGCAGTAACAAGTGATGCCGAAGTAGCCGTCATGATCACATCGATTTCTGAAATCCTACTCTCCGTGACTGCCAGCTCCGCCTAATGTACGGGCTGTCAGTAAGTGTGTACCTGACGTGCTGGAAGATGGTGCTTTACAAGTTGATATAGCGCCTTGAGAGGTGTAAGGAGTGGTTTACGGAGCGCCGGTTTACATTCTCAAGGATCCTCCGTCACCCGGTTTATCTAAGGCCTAGGTCACAATTGCCATCCCGGGGCCCGACCGGGTAGCTTTCGGGAGGGAAAAGAATGATATAAAGGACATCAAAATACACGAAATGTCAACATAAGATTCTTGGGAATTACATGCGTATATTTCTAGGTATACATTTTAATTTTTCATTTCTTTAAACATCCCGGCCGGGCCCCGGTTTTGAAATGTGACCTAAGCCTAATAAGGGGCCAAGGCCGCTATCGGCCCACTCACTGTGGCACGGGGTCGGGCAGTCACGCAGCCTGGCCGCCATTCATGCGGGCAGCAAGCCTAACATATCCTCCGCCCACCACGCACCGAGACGACGCACATATCCATGCACGTATCACAAATTTAAATATGGCAGCACTCACAGGCAACCCTCAGTCTACACTGTTATAATCGTTGTAGGCATGGCTTAGATAAAACCACCACAGTCACGCGTGTGTCCACGAGCAGGCGGTTTGCCCCAATGATGTCCCCTTACCTGTACTGCCTTTACCTGCAATCTCTACTGACGTGATAGCAGTGTCCTGGTTCGCTGAATCCTCCCCGCAATGTCTACCATATTGTAGCAACGCTGGTACGACTGACTGGCATGTGGGGTTCGAGTGGCCCTCAGTGTGTTTTGGTTACGCCCGAACCGATCTATTCATCAAGCTCCACCTAGCTGAGCGATACCGCCCGTCCGTTGTACAGTGTATGTTGGCGTAGTCTCTGTTTGACACGGACCACGTGACCAGCGTTAGCTTGCTTGACCCCGTCTTGGCCCTCGCCCAAATCTGCCATCCGTGGAATTTTCCGTGAGTGTGGGTAACCTTAACCGTCATAAAATAATTATCAAATGATTGACAAACCGCCCCATTGAAGGCAACCATGCGTGGGTGACTGGGTGACGTAGAAACAGACGATGGCGTTCTGGCATATTACCTGGCGCAGGAGCCTGTGGATACATTTTCAGACATTTACATTCTAAGTCATCGCTGGGCAATTTTACGAGGCAGCGGGGATGTAGTGTAGCGAACCTTCAGGAAGAAACTGGAAAAAATGACGCTTCACAAGAGGAATCTCCCTCTACATGAGAATGCTGATTCACAAGTTTTATTCGTTTTCTGGTCATGTGGATTGGATTTTGGTTACTCGTGTTATTATCAATAAGTAAAAAAGTTCAAGTTCAAGGCAATTAGAGATGGCAGACTTAACCCATTCAAAAACACTCAGTGCTGTTTTTCTAACTGTGGGATCGTTTTGATTTTTACATTTTTATCATTTATGATGAAAAACACCATGCATTGTGTGCAAACTGTCGTTTTATTGCCTTATGGAAAATAGATTAAAAACACTTTTATGCAATGTTCAGGTGGATTTTGGAGTAACTTAGTGAATATTGGATACATCATGATAATACAGAAACGCTTGCACTTACACTGGACACGTGCATTTATGTTGTTGCTTGAAGTAGTGGCAGTAGTGGTCCCTCACGTTGCCCATGGGTGGGGTCGTCTTGCGGATAGGATTTAATTGCAATCCGCTAATGATAGCTTTATTTTCTAGTCTCCGTAGTGGCACTGTACCGCCAGTGTTTAGATTATCACAGCCTACAAGCTGAATCGGGTGCATATCTTTGATACTACTCGTATACGAGCGATCGCTGTTGTTGTCTATATCAGGGGTGTTCGACGGCTCGTGCCTACCAGGACGTCAGTAGATTGGATTTAAAAATAATATCGAGATTAGCAGATAAAATTACTGGTTAATGTGTAAATCATTTTGTTTTTTCCTACCACTGCGTCACCGTGACGCGATCACTGGTATGAAGGAGGTGCGATTCGGTGTACCACCAGTGCACACTCTCCAGCAGTTTCTGGCTACTGGTACTGTTTTCCATGCGGTATTTGTAAGTATTGCAGCCAACAACATGACGTTGCAATCAAGAATATGTGTGCTTCTGTCCACTGGCTCTATGGAGTCCTTCCCCGCAGGGGCTTGACCAGTTGGTCCACTGGTCCAACCTATAATCAACCCGGTATACAGCGAAGTAAACGCTTGCCATGAATTAAATTGTAACCAAGGGCACACACCATAAAAGCCGTCTACTTGTATTTTTTATTTGCATAACGTGACATATTTTGACACACAGGATTCAGATCGAGCGTTATTTTCCGTTAACCGACTGTACATAGCAGAGGCAAATACGTTGTGCCCCGTATGTGATCAGGGAAAAACTCTTGCACACTGATCAAACATCTGTCCATACATCTTAATCGAAATCGAGAGGCAATATTTCAACGTTACATCCGTTGCTGCATGTTATGATTCCAAAATAACTATACGTGAACACGTGGACTGTTTAAACAGGCACATTGATGCATATTGGTACTCTTCTGCGTACATACCGAATGCCAACAACCAGGTTGTCAGTTCAGACAAGTGATATGACATGTTAAGTTCATGCGCATATCATTTCTTCACCATGATAAGAATCATCACGCAGTTAGGTCGGTTTGCGCTCATTTTCAACAGAGGGAACAAGAAAAAAAACAATATCCAGAAATACTCAAAGGAAAAAGTCTTACTATTCTTCTAGCAATATTGTAGCAATCTAGCCCTCAGGTACATGTATGTAATTTCAGTATATAACGTTATAGTTATTCGTCATCAATAATTAACATACGAGTGCACTACCCCTTGAAAGTACCCAAGGTTCGAACCGCAATGTGTGGACCATAAGGATCAAAACATTCATGGCCCAATGAACGTGACAGTGTGTGTATGTAGCCTCCATAGCAGGCTCTCTATGGACTTTTTTGGCACTTTTGCTGGCCATTTCTTTTTGTACTAGGTCGCTGATTGCTGTGTGTGTGTGTGTGTGTGTGTGTGCGTGTGTGTACTGTCAAAAGGGTACTGTCATTGAGTGTCACTCTGCAAGCTTGCCGACTTACCGGGTAACAGGAGTGTCTAATGCAAACTGCATACTGACCCTAATATCCGATTCGACATTATCCGCCAAGTGGCAGAATCTGCCAAGTGTCTAGAAAGGTGGAGCGGTGATTGCTTTGCTGCTTTTGCTTATATGAACCAGAGGGTGACAGAACCTTGTACGTGTTTTACTGTATCAATGGGGTGACAAAAAGATGATAATCTGTAGGAGATCATCCAAATTGGTAACTGAGATCGAACCTATTCTCTCGTTGTGATACCAAATAGAATTTATATCAAAATCCAGAAACTCATTGGTCTGTTAAATTGGGCACTGTAGGGATGCTCCTATTACATGAACAAAGTACAAATTACTAGTAGTCAAAATGTGCTGCCTCCTTAGATAGTTTTCTCTATCATCAATTACTGTAAAAATGTTACTGTCGGGGGAAGAATGTCGGAGGTATGAGTCTGTCCGCTGGAATGGCCCTAAACAAGACCAGACAGTTGCAACAAAGAGCACCAAGACAAAGCTTCTTTGTAGATATCCGTGCTTATTCTGATAATTTTGCTCAATCTCATTATGGAGCCTGCTTTTGAGGCTATGTCCACACAGTTATCAAGCCTTTATCCAGTGCGCGACAAAGGTCAGGACCTTATGTACACGGACACATGACCTGAATTACAATTCCCAGCCCGGACAGCTAGCCCCATACGTCCTGTGGAGCAGCTCTTGTGGGGCCGCTGAACCAACAATCTAGTGACGTCTATATTTAACGGCGCTGTCCTATCTCTGGGGTTCTGACCATGGCGTCAGCTGTGTTCGGACCAGCTACGTTCTGTGCTGTTACAGGAGGGAGTCGGGGGCTGGGCCGGAGCATCGCCGTGCTGCTGGCGGGGCGACTGGGGCAGGGCTCCCGCCTGGTACTGACAGGTCGCTCCCTTCAGGGTCTACAAGAAACCAAACGGCAGGTGGAAGAGAAGAGCCCGAATCAACTGGAGGTGAAGCTGGTGACGGGGGATCTGGAGGACTCCGCCGCCCACGCCGCTCACTTCTGTGATATATTTGCAGACGCACAGCAAGGTGACGCCTTACTATAAGTACATGGGGCCCCGTCATTAATTTTTGTTCAGAGTAGGTTTTTATGGATCCCCCAACTATCCACCGTGTACTATCAGGCCCGGTATTGGGACAGCTGTTCGATGTGGCAACCCGCTCAGCAAGAAGGAAGATCTGGCTTCGGGCCCAGGATAGCGGTGTATGGAACTTGCCGGTTCCATCCTGATTGGTATGCTATGGTACTATACTGCAGTGATGATTTGCTAACGATGTATGGACGGCTTATCATGCCAGGAGATTGTGGGTCAGAAGTTTTTGAAAAAAATACCATGGATAAGGGGGGGGTGGGGGGGGGGCGCAGAAGATCTCGTGTTCTTTAGCTGCAAGCAGATCTGGTGGTCTTTCGGCTTAGACACTTTACTGCACGATCCCTTCAACTACACACGGGAGTTACGGCATGGCAGCACTAGGGATGCATTTTGCACGTGTAAATTTTGCACTCATTTCAAATTTCGATCAGGATGAGAGTCAGTCGTTGGTTTAAACACCAGATTAATTTTACCATCATATTTTCTCATTGCTTCTTTTTTGACATCTTTCTCAGACATATCATCCTAATTGTGAACACAATTCAGTAACCCCACCGCCGCTGTCGCCTAGGCACTTTTAAGAACGCCTTGATGATCCACAACGCAGCAACCTTGGGGGACGGTACCAAGAAGGCGTCGGAACATTCGGACCCGCAGATTCTGACTAAATACTATGCCGCCAATCTGACGTCAGTCATCACCCTGACTTCCAAGTTCATGAAGGTTTGTTGGGGATTGTGGGAAGTAGAAGCATTGTATTGTCCATTTTAAAAGCGTTAGATTTGTTTGGTGTAAACTTCTTAGCTCTGCAAAATATTACATCTAGAAAAACAGAAATGTGTGCTACGCTATCAACCGGCGGTAGACACTTAACGTTAACCAGAGAACAATCTATCAAACCATCGGATGTAGAAATTCTCAGTAATTCTCAGTAATTCTTAGTAGTGTCGTTGCGGTTAGTCACCTGTGATTCTTGATCACAAGATCGCGAGCTGTAAACACAGCGCGTCGTTACAAGCACCCGAAAGTATTTCAGCACCAAGGACAGGGTCATCTGTCCTCGTCACGGCTAATGTTAGAGTCAGATACAGGTGCCCATACGGTTAGCGGATGTACCCTTAACGACCATGACCAACTGAATAGACCGACCCAATGTCCCCCGACAACCTCCGTTACATGCAAAACGAAAGAATAAGAATGCAAACATACCGTCACCATCTTACTGGTCGAACTGCAGTCAGGATCGGTCTATCTAAGTAATACAATTGATGAGATGATTGGGATGAAGAGCATATATTGCATGGGATTCATAAATGCTGGTTTGAAAATTTCTTTACAAATATTCAGACTACGTGTTCCCGTGTCAGATATTCCCTAGCACCACTGTCAGACGGACGGTCGTTAACATCACTTCTGATTCAGCCATCAACCCCCTGGTGAACCACTCGCTGTACTGCAGCGGTAAGGCGGCCAGGAACATGTTCTTCAAGGTTAGGGCATTTCTGTAACAGTTGCCCCGAGTATCATGAACTAGTAGGTTGTTGGTACGATAAAATTTCTCCTAGCAAAAATTTTCTATGGGGAATTACATGTAGGTAGACGTTTGATTTGCCATTATTGTAGTTGCTTGTCCTACATGCCGACGGGTGTAACAAACCAAAACACAAAACTGAAGTTTGTCAGGGGATAAACCTGACCTACGGTGGTATCAACTTAATTTCTTCGCCGAGCCTGACCTTTTACGACCTTTCGT
The DNA here is from genome assembly GCF_000003815.2 of Branchiostoma floridae. Taxonomy (NCBI): domain Eukaryota; kingdom Metazoa; phylum Chordata; class Leptocardii; order Amphioxiformes; family Branchiostomatidae; genus Branchiostoma; species Branchiostoma floridae. The sequence goes on along the minus strand of NC_049979.1, from coordinate 15,646,730 downwards.
GTTCTCGTTTGTTTCTCGTTCAACAGGTGATGGCAGAAGAGGACCCGGATGTGCGCGTGCTAAGCTACTCTCCCGGCCCGCTGGACACCGACATGTTGCACACAGTCAGGTCGTGTGGGAACAAAGGAGTGGAGGACCTGTGCGTATAGTCATTATGTGGCGGCTGACTTTGATTGTGTGGCTAATTTTGCCTCTATAGCAAATTCAGTCCAGCACAACAAGAACGACGGCGTTTGACGATAGTTTGCTTTCTTATTGCAGCGTCATCTCATTAGCATTTAAAACCATACAACGATTATCTTTTTTAGATAACAAAAAAACTATAGTTCCATTAGACCCTTTTCGTTTTATCAGCTCCAATGTATTTGGTTTCCAATATATTGCATCTGAAAACACAATACTTCTTGTTCTGGATAGCAGTATACCATAGACTGAGATCCCGTCCCAGACACAAATTTCACTTCTTGTCAGGTTGGTTAAGTGTATATGAGCGGACTAAAGCTTAGCAAGGCTAGATTTCTGACTAATCACACATGACTTGTAATATATTGCATGGTATAAATGCCTGGTCAACGAGTAATCACACTTTCCTCCCGCCAATCTACAGATTAACCTCCATGGAGTCTTCCGGAATGATCCTGAGCCCTGCCGACTCCGCGGAGCACCTGCTCAACCTGCTGGAGAAGGACACTTTCCAGTCCGGAGACTTTCTCGACATCTTCAACTTCAAGTACTGAATTGTTTTCTAGAATGAAACATCAATCTAACGAATGTATGATCCACGAAGGCAAGAACATTGCAACAAAAGAGCTGAACTGCGTACTCTGTTTACAAAAAAAAAAAAAAACCTGTTTACTAGTTTCACAAGTAACAGCTCACCATTTGTAAAGGGCGAGCTGCGTTCATTTACATGGTTATCAGAACGGATTGTAGGTCAGGAGTAGCAACAGGGATGAGGACGCTTTGGCTTGTTCTCATTTAAATGTCGAAATGATGTCGCCTGAATTTACGCTTTGATATGGAGCAAATTATAGACAACATCACTGGTTCCTTTATTTTTCCACAACCCCTGCAATGTTTTACACAAGATGCACAACAACATTCGTATTGGTTAATGGCTTAGAAGATTATTATAGCCACGGGTGGGATTTTAACCCCTAAAAAATGGCTGTCGCCTGAGAAGAAACGAAGAATTCAAATAGTAGCCAAAAATGTAACAATTCAGTTTCCAGAATGATTGTTCGGCAGGTGAAACCATCGGACCAGACCCTCTGACCGATCACGTCAGATCGCTACTGTCACTGATCTTGGAGGCTGTGTGAGGTGGTTTATGCCTGTCGCCAGATTCGGTAACAAACGTTACCACCATGAGTACGATGGTTACCACGGTTATATTATCCATGTATAAGACTAGAAATTGCCGTTTTTGTGACGCTGTACAGTTTTTATGGCTTTCTAAATTAAGAAACAAGAAAGGGTTGTTGACTGTCATTTGTATCCCACCTTGCTTAACAAAATGTTGTACAGAAATGACTGTAACAAACGTTACCATTGTTCGATGCTGTCTAAGCTTTCTATTTGACCTGGTGTAAAAAAGCTGCCCACTTTTTAAATGTTCCTAGGGACGTCCACTTATACCTAAATAATGTAGTCAGTAAGGTGAGTCCTTTCGAAGAAGACAGGGTAAAGTCTACTGTTGTAACAAACGTTACCGGTAACGTTTGTTACCTGCCCTGTAATGCATTACCAATGGGACCGAAAATAATAAGTTGCCATTTTTTAGCTATGGTTAGAAGAGGAATTTTCCTAAACAACCACGTAGTTTTCACTGAAAATAAAGCCGATTTATTTTTCGACCAAAAAAATGCTATTTTCGACATTTCAATGAGAACGAGTGTTTATTTATATTGCCAAAGATCATATTGAATCCCATTCAAATGGCATGAAGCCATAAAGATTGTGAAAGTCGCTCACTGATAACTACCTAACCCCGGCACTCTGATACGTTTGCAAAATTTTCACACAAACTATTGAATTTTGTTAAGTTTCAATTCAAGCAGCTATAAATTGACTTTACTATTCCGCTATTTCTTTCCTGTCACATTGTCGCATTAGGAGGAAGGAATCTTCTACAATTTGGCCACCGGAAACACATGACAACATAGTGCTCATCAAGTCGTTCATAAATCAATGGGTTTATTCCAACAACATGTTGCTTTCACGTCATTTTGGCATTCACTACATAGTCTTATGTAACGTTACATCATATTTTATAGGTTCTTCTATCACTCAATAGAGTTAACGTTACATATTTGTGCATACATTGTGTATAGTGTAATTTCTTGTCTATATTTACATTTTCATTTTTATTTTTTATTTGAATATTTACATATCTTATGGTATTGATTGCACATAAGTCTACTATTTTTTCCACTAATTGAAATTTGCACTCTTTTAATTCCTTTTCATCTTTATCACCGCTCGCTCAAGTGGTATAGTAAGAATATAAAATAATGATACAACTGTGCTAAAAACAAATGAAGTCACTGACAAAATGATACTGATATTACAGCGGTGCATTCTCTTTGTCTTCTTGTTTAGCATATTACCACAAATGATACCACAATAAGAGAGGAGAAATATCCTAGCATCTATCAAAAGGTAAAAGAGGAATGACTCTAAATGATACTTTTCAGTGTACAGTGCAGATGGTGTTCACGTGTCATGAGGAGATGATGAGTAAACAAACAGATTTCAATACTATGCTCATTGCTTAGGCAATTCTTTGGTATAGACTCACACATGTACACCTGCTCTCTGATCAAACATGAATGTTTAAACTTGCACCTTACAGCCTGAAAGCAGTATAAAACACATTCGGTCCTGTTTAGTTCTATTCTGTTTTTATTTAGAGCAGCTAGCCATACAGGGTGGAAGTAGAAATAGTCACTAGTCGTTGATACTATGTTTAAATCACAGAAACTCATTGACCCATTAGATTGGGGACTGTAGGGTATAGTCGGTAAAACTGCACGAAGGGATGCTCCTATTGCGTGAACGAAGTACAATTAGTCAACATACATTCAGAAACCAACAAAAGCGGCTTCTGCAACGCTTTGCTCGATGTCAGAAACTGAGGAGTCATGGGAATATTCAGGATATGTGTCAAAACAACTGACGTCGCCATCATGAGCTATTGTAGGCACATATGGAGGTGGAACTGTCTGAGCCAGGAGGCTATCCCAGTCAATGTCCCTGAACCACGGGTGAGGGAAAATGTCAGAAGAGGACATCCTCTTCTTCAGGTCTGCACGGAGCAGTCCCTTGATTAAATGCGTTGCATCAGACGGGAAATACCGGGGAAAGTACACCATTCCAGTCAAAATCTTCTGGTAGATACCCATATGGTCCTCGTCACAAAATGGCGGCTGCCCCGCCAGCATTTCGTACACAAGTACTCCAAACGTCCACCAATCCACCGGTTTGCCGTGACCTTTACCGAGCAATATTTCGGGAGCCAAATATTCCGGGGTGCCGCAAAGCGTGTACGTCCGAGTCGGAGTGGACACAACTTTGGCAAACCCAAAGTCGGTTAACTTCACGTGGCCTTCTTTGGATATCAGGATGTCTTCCGGCTTCAAACCTCTGTATATTATGTCATTTCTGTGAAGATAGTCAAGCGCAAGAGCTATTTCGGCGGCGTAAAACTTCGCCCTTTCGTTGGACAACTTCCTCTCTCTCCTCAGCATTGAGAACAGCTCTCCCCCATGTGCAAGCTCCAGGAGTAGGTACAGATATCTGTCATCGCGAGAAGTACCAAAAAGCCGACATATGAATGGGTGGCGAAGACTTGCCCAAACCATTCGCTCGCTGTTGACGTGATCTACCTGTTGCAGACGTATTACCTGTCCTATATTCAACCTCTTCAAAGCATGGTAAGTTCCAGACAACTTATTCCGGGATAGGAAGACCGATCCGAAGGACCCTTCACCGATGACTCGGTCAAAACTCATATCAGAAATGTTGAAACGTGTTACGTTTTCCGGTCCTACAATGGGAGTCACTTGTTTTTCCTGATAGGTCGGATTCGTATTTATATCATTCGCGGACTCCATACCTGGAGGTCGAGTCGCCTGGTTTTCCTCTGATTCAGGATCCGTGTTCAAGCATTTCGAAGAGCGGTCCATATTCGCCTCTTTTTCCTCGTCGTCAGGATTCGTATTTGTATTTAGAATACTGATGCGCTCCACTGGCTTCACCGCTGCTGTCGGCACACCTCCCTGACGGGCGGGATTCGTATCCAAACCCTTCGTACATTCCACTGGGCCCGCCGCGTTTTTCTGTCCGCCCTCTGCTTGTTGGGAGTGAGTGAGAGTGTCAGGCACTTTTGGAGAAGAACTGCTAGCTCCACACCCCATTTTCACACAGCTGAGAGGCAAAGATCAGATGCAGGACGTATTACATACTAGCATGCTAGTAACTCGACAAAAGGCAGCAGCAAGATGGCGACACATGATCTTGTTAGACCGCCTTTGTTGACTCTTACCATGGGAACGGGAACCTGTCTGTCAGGTTGTTTTATCTGGGCTCGTGACATTTGTTGAGACTAAAGAAAGAGTCAATAAGGGCGTTTTGGTGTGTTGATTCCGCACTATAGTGGAAATCTGATGCCTCCAAGATGATACCAAATTGTTAAGTGTCATGCATAGCTTGCACATGCGTACAGAGAGATAGGCCCTATTTACATTGGAAACGGTATATACCGTCATGCGACGCTTCGCTACGGTGATGGTTATCTTTATACCCCTTGACCCTGATGCCGACGAAGAAATGGCAGAGTTCCCCCTTCCCGTCAGGGTAATGCCTCCTCGTAATTTAGAGCTCACAGACTCGTCGTCCGATCGAATCGCGCCTAATCATTTTAGACACCAGGCGAAAGCGTAGCGGGTAGCCCGTGGAGCATGATACTAGTCTTCTTATAAAATGAAAAAAGGACGCATTTTGTTGATTTACATGGATATCATTGCAGTTTGTAGATAAGGATAGCAATAGAAAAGAGCTTTATATAGTCAAAGAACGTCGTATTGAATCTCCGTGGTATGAAACCAAAAGATTGTGAAAGTTACTCACTGATAAATGTTTAATCCCAGCACTCTGATACTTTTGCAAAATTTTCCCGTAAGCTATGGAATTCTGTAAAGTTTCAATTTAAGCAGTTGTAAAATACACTTAACTATTCCGCTATTTCTTCCCTGTCATATTGCACATAATTAACAAGAAGGAATTTTCCACAATTTGGCCACCGGAAACATATGACAACATAGTGCTCATCAAGTCGTTCATAAATCAATGAGTTTATTACAACAACATGTCGCTGTTACATCACTTTGGTATTCACTACATAATCTTATGTACATCACATTCTATAGGTGACATGAAGTGTAAAATAGTATTCTTTTATCACTCAATAGAGTTACATATTTGTGTTTGCACTGTGTATAATAGAATTTCTTTTTTATTGCTTTAAATATTTATATCTCTCATAGTATTGATTGCACATAATTCTACAACTATTTTCCACGAAATAAATTTGCACACATTTAGGTGACTCTTTTCGTTTCTTGTCTTGAGTAAAATTTCATCTTTACCATTACATTGCTTAAATTAGTATTGCAAGAATTGATGATACAGTTTTGCTAAAACACAAAAGAAATCACTGATAAAATGATACTGATATTACAGCAGTACATTGTCTTTGTCTCTTCTTCTTTACCACATTATCACAATTGATAGCACAAAAAGAGAGGTTAAATATCCTAGCAGCTACCAAAAGGTAAAAGAGGAATGACTCTAAATGATACTTTGCAGTGTGCAGTGCAGAGATGTTCACTTGTCATGAGGAGGTGATGAGCAAACAAACAGATTTCAACACTATCCTCATTACTTAGGCAATTCTATGTGATGATCAAACCTGAATGTTTAAATTTAGACCTAACTGACAGCCTGGCAGCAGTATCAAACATATTCAGTCCTGTTTATTTCTATTCTGATTTCTTTTAGAGCTGCCAGTCATACAGAGTGACGAGAGGTGGAAGTAGAAGTAGTCACTGAAAGGGTTAGTTTGTTGGCATTTGATGTATTTCCTCTGGTTAGGTTTATGTTCACTCCAATAAACATTTGTCTGATGTTGAGGTAGAGTTATCAACAATGTCAACAGATTTGGTTGTAAATTCTGTCCTGGATCTACCAGTGTTGCTGTGGTAACAAAGACAACATCAGTTGAAGGTTATCTGCTGATGACAGTCTGTCTGTTCCCAGATGGCAGATTCCAGAGCTCCTCCTCCTCTGGGTAAATGGTCCTCTTCCTGGGGGAGTAGATCAGGTTGGAGGCTGCTGTAGGGTTGAAGAGAAAGCTGGTGTTAAAGGAAATCTCTCAGCAGGTATCATGGAATAAGACACATGTTGATATATTGATACTTCATACACATTTGTGCAGGCAATTCATTGTATACACTTGTTTGTTCACATATGTAGTTGTAGCAGACCTTATAAAAGTTGCTATGCTTTTTATGTGTCAATAATCTAATATGCAATCAGCTTTGTAGTGTATTGGAAAATGGGATTCTTCTTGCACAACTATTTTATATAGGAGCTTCAAGAGTGTTTTACCTGCCAACAGTCTGGCCACTGCTTTGACCATTGGAATGACTGTGCCAAACCAAATGAGAAGTGACAGTAACAAAAGTGCTCTTTATTAAGTATGTTCCCCTTACTTTTAGGTCTCTTGATGGGAATGGGTTTTCCATTCCTGGGAGGCTCCTCACTCACATATCCACTAGAGGCTGAGTTCCCCTCCCGTTGCTTCTCCACTGCTCGGTTGCAGTAGTCTAACTTTACATAGGATGGCTTCAGGTTCTTCTTGGTGGAACTCGGCATCTCTCTGGCTTTTCCTAAAGGCTTGAGGGGCTTGTCTGGTTTCAAGCAAAGAGAGTGTTGGGAATTGTGAAGGTGGCTGTAGAGAGCTGCCGTGTGTGTATCAAGACTTTCCACTGGAAGGACAGAGGACAGGAGAAGGAAAGGTCACACAAAAAACACAGCAAACAATCAAAACCATTGTGATTACGTAAAGAAGGTACAGGAGAAATGTTCATTTTGCAATTAAAAGTTATTACAAGAATACCGATCGTATTTCCTTGTCCTTTGATTGCCATGATGTCTCAAGTAGCTGCTAATGTAGTGCAAAATGGTGTCATAGAGAGTGAGCTAGAATCAGAAAATAGTTACAGAGAACCTGAAAGGGAAATGTAGGTTTTGACGGAGGTGGGTGGGGGCTATGGAATCGGTCTATTCAGCTGGTCATGGTCATATAAAGGGTAAATCATTGCTGACATTGCAATGCATAATAGCACTGTCATTGCACAGAAAGAAAGGAAAATGGAAACAGCAAATCAGACTGCAATTAACTGTGGCACCAGTACTGTACCTCGTGGAATAGGTGGGTAGTATATGTAGCCCTTCTGTCTGTAAGCAGCCTCCCTCTGTGGGTTCCTCCTTGGAGGTGGATGGGGCTGTCTTGGGAGGCGTGGCAGCTCCTTAGGCTGGTCCCAGGCCTGGGTACCTCTCCTTCTGGGGCCGTCTTCAGAACTGAATGGATGGAGGAAATAGGTGAACATGGATCAGCCACCTTCAACATTCAGTTTGATGTTTGATTAGAAATTTGTCATACAAAGGTAGGAGACAAGACAAATCTGTCATAGACAACAACAAAAAAACAATTGAGTTCTTGTAATTTTTTTACCAGACCACTTATGTACCTCTTTCAATAAACTTATTGTTGACACCACAAAAGACCTAAGAGAAGGGCTTGCCTGTCTGCAATGACTTGACAACTACCAGGGTTGCCAGTACTGTCCAGTTTTCTAATATATGTGGTAATTTTGGCATAATTCTTAAATACAACCAAGTGGTTGTTCATGAAAATTGCATCTAGCACCTGGTGATCAACCTGAGAATGCAAACAGTATGCCTTGTACACGGTTATGCTGAGAAAAAAAGACAGGGTTCGTAGTCACAGGAAAATCATTACTACTGACCTGGTTTGCCCCACAGGGGGTGTGGAGAGTGCACTCTCTGTGTCTGAGATGGAGTCTTCCTCCTCAGAGGAGTCTTCATCAAAGGAATCACTGCTGTAGGAGTACTTGTCATGGGAGGGTGTCT